>NW_004567121.1:1811224-1855097 GCF_000260355.1 Condylura cristata
TTGGTGATGGGAAACCCGTGGGGATTACAATTGAGATGAAAAAAAAATGTGCAAAATGATGTAAAAATAAACTTTTTAATAAAAAAAAATATATGAAGTCTTTCAATCCATGAACACAGATAATTTTCATTTATTTTATATCTTCTTTAATTTCTTTCAGCAACTCTTTTACTGAGGGTCATCTGTTTCTTAAGTTTATTGTTAAATAACTTATTACTTTTATTTATTTAGTTTTAATTAATTCATTTTACTTTATTTATTTTATTTACTTATGCATACAAGAGCTGTGGTATAGCCCCCCAGAGGTGCAAGGGGTGAGAGGATTTGCCAGAGACAGAGTGGGGAGCAGAACAGGTGAAATGACTGAAATATACTGCTCAGAGAAGCAGAGGGCAAGACAGGATAGATTTACTGCACCATGTGGGTCAGTTCCTGGCGGGTATCAACCTTGTGTTGCAGGGGCTGTTCATAGCTTCACAGTGCTGAGATTAATGCCTTGCACCACCAGGGAGGCCCTTTGTTCTTTTTAATGCTACTACAAGTGGAATCGTTTCCCTCCTTTCCTTTTTGGATTGCTCATTATTAGTAGCTGGGAATGCAACTGTTTTTGCATGTTGATTTTTTTTTTTTTCTCGCAATTTTGTTCAATGAGCTTAATGGTACAGCAGACCTCTCCTGTCTTGACCCTTGTTCTCCTCAGCAGTGTATTTCAGTACATCTGCTCCCCATTCTGTCCCTGATGAATCCTCTTACCCCGGCACCTCTGGCCTGTACCCTAGCTCTTATATGCATAAATAAATAAATCTTTTAAAAACTAAAACGAAAAAAAAGATGTCTTGATTTCCCCTTAATTCCTGAAGGATATTTTCACTGGATATAGAATTTGGGGTTAACAGCTCTCTTTTCCAATACTGAGAAATTTTGTTTTATTTCCTTCTGCATCAAGAATTTCTGATGAGAAATCTACTTAATTTGAATTTGTTTTCCTCTAGAGATAAAATGTTTCTTTCTCATTGTTTTTGTGATTTTGGGGGGGGGGTGTTTAAATTTCAAAAGTTTAATTATGATGTGTCTTGGTATGAATTTCTCTATTTTTATTCCACTTATCATTCAGTTTAACGAATCTGTAGCTTTATGTGTTTTTCCCCCAAATTTGTGCTATCTTTGACTATTTTTTCCTCACATACTTTTTCTGCCTTGCCTTCTTCCTGCTCTCCTTCTAGGATGTCAGTAGCATAAATGTTAGACCTCTGTTATAGTTCTATTGATGTCTGATACTCTTGATAGTCTCTCACTCTTTCACTTTGTTTTTTTGACTATGTTTATGTTTAGTAATTTATGTTATCCTGTCTTCCAGATCAGTTATTCGTTCCTCTGTCTCCTCCATCCTGTTGTTGAATCCATCTATTGATACTTTTTTTTTAAAGATTTATTTATTTGTGCATACAGAACTGGGGGACAGGCCAGAGGCTCAGGGGCAGTGAGAGGCTTCACCAGAGACAGAGTGGGGGACAGAACAGGCTGATCGATGAAGTACACTGCTGAGGGGAGCAGCGGGTGGGTCGGGTGGGTCAGGAGAGGTCTGCCACACCATGTGGTCACCTCCAGGGCAGGCGGGAATCGAACTCATGTGGAAGCAGCTTTTAGATTCTCAGTGCTGTGCTTTAACCCGCTGCGCCACCAGGGAGGGCCCATCTATTGATACTTTTATTTCAGTCATTATATTTTCATTTGGTTGTTTGTATTTACTATTTCTTTGCAAAGGCTATTTGAGATTTCTGCTGTTGCATTTATTTTGAGCATGTCTGTAATTATTCAATGAAGCATTTTATAATATCTGCTTATAACCTATATCAAGTAATTTAATTATCACTGTCATACTGGCCTTTGTGTCTGCTGTCTTCTTTCATTCCATTTTTATTATTGCTATTATAAGTGATTTTTTAATTGAAACTTGTATTATGAAGTGCTGGATCTTATTTAAACCTCAACTTTTTTTGATACTGGTCCATCAGACTAGGGTTGTATACAGCAGCCTGTTGACAAGCAAGTAGGGGAAGAACTCTTCATTATTGCTGGGTAGTAGTGGCAGTTCTGACTCCCCTCTAAGTCTCCACTGATATCATCCTGGCTGGGGCAAAGGAGTTACTCATTTCTGGTCCCTGCATAGCCTCCACTGACACTCCTGGCAGGGACAGGTGTTGACCTCATTACACTGGATGGTGGTTAAGGTCCAAAAATTCTGTTTTACCTTCTCTGACACCAGCATTACAGAGAAGAGGTAAGGTGATTTGTTACTGCTAAATGAAGAAGCTTCAACCTCACATCAAGTTTGCCTCATCCCATCCTGTCCTTTCACAGTCTGAGAAGAGGTAAAGGTGGAAAGATTTTCTCAAAAGTGAAAATATCCCATCACGAGACCCAGAGAAGCAGCAACAATCGGCTGATGGGTGATTCTGCTGGCCATTTCCCTGGTATTTACTCTAAAGCTAAATTCCTCCCTCCCTTTCACTCTGTCCTCCTTTTTCACTTAAGGGGAAATGACTGCCTGTCCCTCATTTTTATGGGTTTTAGGAGAAGAAAGGGGTAGATCTAACAAGTTTTTTGTCTTTTTTTCCCATCTTAAAGGTGATATCCCTGGTTTGTGTGTATGTGGTACGTGTGTGTGTCTACTATATTTTGAACATTGTAAAATTTTTTTAATGGACCAAAAAATTATTAAAGGCAAGAGGAAGAATTGAGCAGGTACAGGGAACAGATATTTGAAGTTTTCCATTTGCAGTTTTCAATCCGGGCACAGCTGGTGTTGGCTGCAGGCAGGGAGAGGCCTTGAGTGTGACTGGTGAGCTCTGCCACTTTCATCAGCCCACCCAGCCATCCAGCATGATTTCCCACAGAACCTTAGTGCTAATGTTCCCTTTACTGGGTGCTGGGAAGTCCCTTATTTCTCCAGTCACCGGGTAATTCTGTCATGTCTGGTAGCCTGGATACATATTACTAAAGCCCCAAGTGGGATTTCTCCATAATCTCCGTAAATCACTCAGTAACAGTCTCCTTGTTACGTTAGCACCTTGACCTGTTTATTTAAATAGTAAAATGACACATCTGGAACAGGCCCTGTCCTCTCCTCCCACTAACTCTAGTCCCTTAGGGTCAAATTTTGCTTTCATTTTCTTACAGATGGCTTTCACCAAATCCTTCTACTTTTCTTATTTGCCTCAAGCAATTTCTTCTTCTGCCCTCTGCCCCATTGTCTAAAAGCAGTCCCAGATGAAATCTTCCCCCTAGAGCCCTGCACAGAGGAAGTGGGGGCTGAGTGTTCTGGGAGGAACACCCTGTGCCAGACTTGCTGTGCCAGGAAGCCTAGGCTTGTGTTGTCCATGACAGGGAAGCTCACTGCTGTTCTGAACACATGGATTTCTGTTTTCAAGCTAGTTAGATATTTATTAGACACTTAGATATTTATTTAGATGCTTAACAAAGAAATGTCAAGGTTGGAGGGCCCTCCCTGGTGGTGCAATGGGTCAGAGCGCAGCACTGCAAAGCTAGCCACAGCCACTTCATAGAGAGTTCGATCCCCGGTCAGGGAGCTGACCCACATCGCATGGCAGACATCTCCCATCTTGCTCGCCACTCCCCTCAGCTGCGTGTTTCAGTAGATCTACCTGTTCTGCTCCCCACTCTGTCTCTAGTGAACCCTCTTACCGCCCCACACCTCTGGCCTGTATCCCAGTTCTGTATGCATAAATAAATAAATCATAAAAAAAAAAGTCTGTCCAGGTTGGAGCAGGTATAATGTTCTCACAGACTGCTCAGTCCTTGAGACGGAGCAAGATGATGGGTGATCAAGCACATGAAGAGCATAATTAAAGCCTGTGGTGACTGGCCTGGAAATTATAGTCCGTCCTCATGGGTGAGTTTTGTGGAGGAGATGGAGGCAGAACAGACTTGTTCTTCTTGTCACAAAAGGGAAATCCCTTTGCCTTTCTCATCCTCAGCCCCACCACATGCCTCATTCTCTCTGGCTCCAGCCTATAGCCCAGGGCCCCAGAGCACCTCTAGAACAACTGTTCGCTCATGATGCCTTCTGCAGCATTCTCTGTCAGAAACACCTGATGCTGACATTAACCTCTGGAAGTCAGGAAAGTCTTCCAGATCAAAAGAGGGAACATTGGATGCTGTAATCAAAGCACTCCAGCACACTGAGTAAATGTGCAAAAGAACATCCTAAGTGTGGAAGTTTTGGATGCCACTCCTCTGAAGAGGCAGCTGTTTGGTTACCCGCCTTTGACAGTCAGCTCTGAAAACATACGCATCAGCGCACCTGAAACACTCTATAAATGGAAAACTCAGAACACAATTTCTCACACTGAGCCCACCAGGAAGCACAGTGAAACCCACACAGTTGGTTAAATTTACTTTTCTGCAGAGACATGAAGCCTTAGCTCCTCTACTGGGTAAGTCTTCCCTAAGCTCATGTTAAGCTGGGCATTCCAGCTGGGTGGCTGTTAGCAACCCTAATTTCCTCTTCTCAGGCATACGGCAATGTGTTTGCTCACTGGGGCACAATGAAGTAAGTGTCTCACCTATTAGCCATGAGGCTCCCTGCAGATGAAGGCTGATTCTTATGGACATCACACCCTAGGTGCCTAGCACAGTGCTGGGCACACAGAAGGCCCTATAAATGTTTCTGAAGAGGGATGATAGCAAGTATGTACAGAGTCACTAGAGTAATGTATCTGTTGTCTTATCTGGAGCTGGAAATCCTACAGCTAGGTATTTATTACTTTAAGTTAAAAATTAGTCCTATAGACTTAAGATCCATTGCCAAAAATAAACGCTTCATGAGGAGGGATAGTTTTCCCTGGGATTTTGGAAGTGGGGGTGATGGTTTGAGATGAGCATTGCAGAACCTTGGCATAGGCTTGAAAAGGAGTAACAGGAATGAGGGGAGGGACATTCCAGGGTGCTTAAGGTACAAAAGTGCAGAAATGGGAGAAAAACATTTATTGCTACAAGATTAGGTCTGAATGGAAGCATTCTTCAGGTGAGTTGGCACTAGCCAAATATCCGGCAGGTTACAAGTAATCAGAAAACACTTGTGGAGGGGTTCACCTTGGGAGGATCATCAGCACCATGTGGTTCTAGCTTGCAAGGAGCAAGAGAAGATGGCAGAAAAGAATGGGAGCAGGCTGGATTTCAACACTGCAACCCCCTGCCACCCTCATGACCGAGGTTGATGGATCCCAATTAACAGGACTGACACCATTCATCCTGGGCTGAGTTTGGAAATGCAATCAAGCCCAAATGAGAACATGTCTTTCCTGTGTAGGAGGCCCAATCCCATGACCGGGCCAGGTGACTGGTGCCGGGGGCCCGTGTGATGCACACACAGGATGTTTACTCCTACTGTGCTCAGGGACCTAGGACACACGCAAAGGCCAGGGGCCAACGTGGGGCCCTTGGTAGGCAGGGGCCACCTGCAGAGAGGAGGACCTCACAATATGTCCTACACTGTCTGGAACTGTCTGAATTAACTATTGGCTGCTGGGTTTGGGGCTCAAACTAGCTACCACCTACACATGTTGAGAAAAGGAAGAAAAGCAGTTAGAATGCAGGAAAAAGGGAAAAACCCCACATCGCCCACTTGACAGGCTCTAACTGCTGCTGCCAGTCGCCTGGGAGGCGGGGACAGTCCCCTGCCAGCACCCTGCGAACCCGCTCAGGTTGTCTTGCTAAGCAGCCCACCAGAGCTGAAGGAGCTGAGGCCCGCTCCATAGCACAAAAGCAGACAAAGAGACCCTGCCAGGGTGTGCAGGCCACTCCCAAAACCTCGGGGGAGCACTGTGGAGGGGAGCGGGAAGGGTGAGAAGGGACTATGGGAGAAGCGAAGCAGAAAGAATCTTTGTGATGATGACAATTTAAGGAACACTAGAGAACCAGCCTGCTGGAGTGTTTCTGAACCTTCTAGGGGAGGTGAGTCAGTGGAGCGATCATGTGGAAAATTCCCTTCTCCTCAAGTCATGTCATTCCCATGCTAAGGAAAAGTCCTTTCTTTCTTGTGAAATCTCTCCTTCCCTAGCAGGCCAGGATACCACAAGGCTAGAGAAAACTGCTGTTTCCAGGAAGAAGTTGTATTTTGTAAACTTAGAGAACTCACGGGTTGGGTCAAGCTGTTCATTTGGGGACTTTTGGTTTCAAGGACACAACTGTGTCCAATTTCCTAGAATGTCATTAGACAGAGAAAGGATTGAACTGCCAGACCACAGTGATGAGAGGACTGGTGGAGGGGAGGGAGACTCCACCTCCTCCTGTCCACATCTGCTGCCCAGGGCCCTGAATTTGTGGGCAGCGCCGACACTTGGTAGCCAGTAAGAAAAGCTAAAGCAGCTTCGGATGGACTCCAAGCCTGCACACCTGTGCTTGGTGGATCCTTCCTGGGGACTCATCTCTGCAGAATTTTTCACCCAGGGGTCAACAGGCGGCATCTGCACCCACCAATTCCACTGGGCCACTGACGGTGTCAGGTGGAAACACAACAACCCTCTATGTGCCTGAGCCCAAGGTGTCATCACCTCCACGGAGTCACCCCCTCTGAGCACTCCACACAGAAGGGGCTGATGCATGGCCGTTGCTCCTGGTGTGCACACTCTGCCATAGGCCTGCTACTTCGGGACCAGAGTTGAGACCATACTATTTATTTTCATGCAGGCAGCTTGGCTCAGCTTGACTCTTGTTATACTTCTTTTTTGAAAAAGATTTATTTATTTGTGCATACAGAACTAGGGTACAGGCCCGAGGTGCAGGGCGGTGAGAGAATCCACCAGAGACAGAGTGGGGAACAGAACAGGCAGATCGACAAAGTACACTGTAGAGGGGAGCAGCGGGCAGGTCAGGAGAGGTCTGCCATGCCAGGTGGTCACCTCGGGGGCCGAGAATTGAACTCGCACTGAAGCAGCTGTGGCCAGCTTGCAGTGTTGCATCTTAACCCGCTGTGCCACCAGGGAGGGCCTGGCTCTTGTTACTCTTTTCTACAGTAGAGGTCATGTAATATCAGACCCCACCTACAGAAAGGCTTGCCTCGAACATCACATGGTCCTTCTAGCCAGAGGTCTTAGGCAGAATGACCACACCTAACTTGCATGGAGAGTGGGAGGGGTGAAGGAGGGGGAGTGTAGTGTCCTGGACATTTGGTCAACATCAAAAGAGTGCAGAAGCCACACTCAGAACCAACCCTCCTTCTACAACCTTGCTCCAATTGTAACAGATCAGCTAGGCCTTCAACCAGCTCTTGTCTCCTGAACTGGGACAGCATTCCCCAGGAAGAGTTACTTGTTCTCAAACACTTGTTCCCTCCACGTTTTTCCAGCTTTTCTGAGGAAGGCAAAGATGTCCAGAAGATGAGAGCCTCAGATGGCTTTTAGTACCAGTGCTGGGCCTGCTGTCTTTCACCCATATTGGAAGCAGCTGCTGCCAGATGTGTAAGAAACTCCCCAGAGAACAGAAGGAGGAAGTGTGATCATTTACATTTGACTTAGAAAAGGATGGTCCAAATGCAGACTGCCAATTTCCATTACCATAAAGAGGGCATGATTTTTAAGAGGAGACAATTCTGAGGAGTGGCAAGGGGAAAAGAAAGTCTGGACAAGCACTGAGAATGAAGCCTAATAGGTGAGACAGAGCGATTTGGTTGAGGGACTTCATTCAAAAATGGGCTAACCAGATGTTTTGGTTGCCTGTCACAGTTACAGTTTAAGCCTGTCATCCAAGCTTAATTTTTATTTAATCTTTTTAATTGAAATAACATGTCAATGTCAGTATTTCAGTAAATCTGCCTGTTCTGCTCCCCACTCTGTCTTTAGTGAATCCTCTCATCACCCTCCACCTCTGGGCTACAGCCCAGCTCTTCTACAAAATAAATATTTTTAAAAGATGTGTCATTGTCATATTACACAAGTTTCAGATGAGCATCACTGAAAATCACCACATCAAGCTTAATTTTTAATGGTACACTCTTTCACTCTCAACAAAAACGTCCAGATTTGGCTAAGTTCCCTATCACCCTATTCCCAAGGAGTGAGGAAGTTATGGCTGAATCTCTAATCCAGAGAGTGACATGTAGGACATGGGACTCCAAGGTCAGCTTTCCAAAGAAGCAGGACAAGGGACAGGCAGTAGAAGGCTGGGTTCATTCTCAAGTGTGTCTAGAGTAGTAGGCTTGTTGGTGAGGTCAGCAAGATTCACAGAAGAGGGATACTGGAACCATCTTCGAGTAATCAAATTCACTTTTCAGAAAAGGACATTAGGCTAAAAGATATCAAAGTGGACTGCCTGGGGCCATACTTGGATCCTGGTGGATTGAGGCGAGGACCTGCATCTGAGGATCAAGCCCAGGGGCTCTACACTGGGACAGATGGACAAGGATGACTCTGGAAGATGCTGCAAGAGACGAGCAGAGCGAACCCAGCACAGGGGAGAGTCTCAGATGGCCCCATGGCTCTGAGGCTGCGGAGGGAGGACAGAGATGGGTGAGGCCCAGAGCCACAAGCACTCTGCGCTGTAGGTTGGAGCCACAGCAGAGTGGTGAGTGGACACAGAATAGTGACCGGGAGTCACCACTAAATGGCCAGCAGAACAAACAGGTGAAGAAGCAGTGAAGTATGGAGATGAAATGTGAATGGGATCAAATAAGTACTTGACAGAGTCTAACTTTTTCTAATGGTTGGAAGAGTAGTGAAAGCTCACTGAAAGGCAAGCCCAAATGACAGCTACCTTACCCTGAGCACCTCTTTCCACAACCTGATTGCAGTATTCGGAAAATCAAGTAAAGGACAGCCTTGACCTCTACTCAGTGGGTAGGAAACTGAGTCACAGAAACCTGCTCCCGCCTGTCTTGCGGTCCTCTCAGCCAACAGGGTGTGACAAACAGGCCCTGTGAGAGGCTCCACAAGCCAGCCACAGCAAACAGCCTGGGCTTCCCCTGTAGCCTGACCTCCCACATGGCCCTGGGGGAGCAAGGGGCTACATGTCTCTGTGAATCTGCTCCTGTAGGTAGACATCCCAGGAAGAAATCTAGCCCGACGGTCGAGTGACCTTGCTTTCTGTTCCTCACACCGCCTGCCAGCTAGCTTTGTGGTGATGAAGAGTCGCTTCTCTTCAGCTCCTCGGCCCCTTCTGGTTGCCAGGAGGACACTCAGTCTCTGCTATCTCCAAACTCTTGAGTGCTGATTCTGTTTTTCCTGGGGTATCTGCTCTGCGCTTGACCTGCCCTGACTTTGACTTAGCTACCTATTCATATCTTTGCATCTTCTCTATAGTCCCATAGAGAGCACCTTCGCAAATCAGAATGAAATATTTGCTCACAGGTCTCAATGATTCCTGACAAGGTAGGGATGCAGTGTGTGCATCTGAAATATCCTTTTATAAACTACCACGTTTGGTCCAGATTTGGGGGTTTATTTTGTTTGTTTGTTTTGTTGTTGTTGTTTTGTTTTGCCTCCAACACCTTTATACCCAATGTGGTTGTGTTAAATATCTTGTTGCGGATAATCTGAAAAGTAAACACCTCCTATACTCAATTGTAGGCTGAATTGCTGTCACCCTGAGCAAGTTCTCCCACAAGCTACAAAAATCCTGCACGCCACTGCCTCACCCACAAGGTGCTCTCCGATATGTGACATTAAAAACCTCAATCTCCTGAAAAAAAATCATAAAATGGTTTCAGTATACATGAACTGAGCATTTTTTTTGTTCAGTGAAACTTCTTTGATGATGCCTGTTCAAATATCTGCAAATATTGAGAAAACACCCACAGACATCGTTTTTGGTTTGCCACAGTCAGTCTGCAGAAACCAACGGGGAAGACAGAAAAAAACTGCAAGCCGCTGGAGACCGTGTACATTCCGGGATGCTTCTTCTCCCACCCCAAATTGTTAGCCTCTAACCAAATGTTGCAGAGAAGTCAGCCCAGGGAAGCAGGGTCCTAAGGAGGCGAGAATACTGGCGGGGCAATTTGGGGAGACATCTCTTCCACCTGCTCTCTACAGACCTATAGAAACTCAGGGCCACCGAGCGTCCACTCCCACACCCCAGACTGCAGGTCTGCTCCCCTGGAGCTGGGCTGGCGCCTGCATGCTCTGCCCTGCAGCCTCTGAGATGCCACTGAGTCCCTGCGGGCTCCCAGCAGCAGCACACAGCACACGGAAGCGTGCACAGCACACAGCAACACAGCAAAGGAGGAAGACAGGAAACAAGGAAGAAAAGAGCAGGAGCGGCAGCTAGCGGGCCAAAATGCTGGGTGGTGCGGGAAGAAAGAGCAGGCGGCCTGCGTCCCTGTCACCTTGGAAAGTATAGCCGAGGAAAAAGGGGTGCAGATCTGGGGTTCTGTCGCTGCTTTGAGGCCTCAGAAATAGCCTGTGTGTGGAAGGAGGGTCCTTGGGGAACTGACCTCAAAGTCGGGAGCTAACGGCAAACTGTGGAAGACAAATGGCAGGCAAAGCTTCCATGCCTGACTACACAACTGGAAGTTAGTGTAATGTGCCCACGACTCTTTTGGGCCAGGCCTCCCATGCAAACCCAACGCTGGGGGTCAGCACTTCTTGATTATAAAACGAACATCACTGAAAGTTTTTAAAAAAGACAGACCGAAAATACCACATCTTAGGCAAATGAATTGAAAATCCCTTACAGTGACACCCTGTTGTTTTTTTTTCCACCCATTTCTAAAATCAGAGGACACCTGGCATGGTGTTTAGGTAGAGAAATGCAATTCCTAGTACAGTTTCCTGATGGTACAGAGCTGAAATGACATCATGGAAATGCTTCTGTGACAAGGTCCATCTCAGTCAGTTTCTAGGTTACAACATGAGTCTCGACCATCGGTGGGGACGCACATGTGTGCCTTTGTCATTCGCTGGGAGCGACTGCTTTCTGTCTTCAAAGACAAAGTTATTCCTGCAGGCTGCTGGCCTGGTTTTCCCATACTTTTGGCTCAATCCTAAACATAAGCTGTACCACACTTCAGCTCCTTTGTCAGTGGGAAGGAAATAAAACAACTGTTACCAAGAAAGAGAGTTTGTTTTCCACTCAAGGACAAGGAATCTATGACATAAGACGCCCAGTCCATGGTTAACACGGAAAGTCCCACTGTGCAGCATTCCCCGTGGGGACGCGAGTGAGGGTGTGGCAGACACAGAGCGTATGGAAGCCTTCGTCTTAATTAAAAAGTACGGTGGGAGTCGTGGAATTTGGCCAAGACTCATAAATCTGCTAAAGGAATCAAGACTCTGTCAGATAAGCTTAAATAGAACCCACCGAGGCCTCGGGAGAATTAAATAGATTCCCCGCCAGTAGTTGACACCCACTCTCCTGTCACTTTGCTGCACTCCACGGACGCGGCTGTGCTCATTAACCAGCAACCCTCCTCCCCGCCGATGACAAGTTTATCCCCGAGGAGCGCAAAATTCAGAGATGATAAATTTACTCCTGCTTGTAAAAATGAAGCTCTCCTCGGGGCAATAAAAATGCTGTGAGCCTTTACGGAAATCAGTACCTTATCTGCTAACCTACCTTCATTAACAAAGCCTGGTCCTCTGGGTCAGGACAGCTCCTCACTGCCAGGGAGAACTGCTCTAGAGTCACTGCAAGGGAAGAAATGGGAAAAGTGAGTGGCCTCCCTTCAGGCCCTGAGCACCTGCGAGGTGGAGGAGAATACCATGACTGCCACAGATACAGGTAAAAGCTAGTAGGCTTTCCTCGAGGATCCAATAGAGCTGCCCCCAACTCTAGGGGGGCTGGCTGGGCACACGATGAGTTCTCTGCCACTGAGGCAGGGGTGACGGCATCAGAACACGGGGACATTATCACCAGGAAGGTTCTGTCTAACCCACAGCAGGTCTGGGCTCAGCCACCAAATAGCTCACCCGTGCCTTAAAGACAACACTGTCTACCTATGTCCTGTGACCTCTCTCCAGAAGATTATTTGCCTTTGTAAATGTGTCAGTGCACAACTTTTTACTCAACCTTCATCAAGGTTCCCACATGTTTAAGTCTTCTCTTAGTATAAATCATTTGACTACCAGTGTTCCCTCAGCAAACCCCACAAACGCTCCCAAATATTTCAAGTCTGTTTCCCCAACCATCTTTCACCAAAAGAATAGTGTAGAGAAGCCCAAGAAAGTTTGTAAAAACACACAGTGACAGGAAAACTGTGGAAAACACCTGACGGGAGGAACCAAGTACCAAAATGAACAGTGGTGCAAGGGGAAAAACAATGGTGTAAGGGTGTTTGTGTGTGTGATTCATTTAAATTGGCCATGAAAGTTCTAGAAATATCATCTTACACAATTTATGTAAATTGCACCAATACTCACCAAAGTCCCATTCATGTGAGACCCCTTTTTGTTTTGGTCTAAATAAACCCCATACTGTGTTGATTATTGTGTTTCACGCTCGAAAATGATTCCCTGCTATCCTCTGGCTTAAGTCTACTTCTTTCGGCCAACAGTAAAACTAATTTAGCCTGTTGAGGATGAGCTGCTTATCTCTGGACTCAAAGCTGGTCCGCCTAGGTAGCCATTCACTGCTGCCTGCTGGGCACACTCACATGTCTTGCCTCAAGCACAGCAAAACCCCCTCCGTCCACTTGCCATTTGTGGGAGTTACTCATGGCCACCAGGTCAGCCTGCTGCACATCCTCCCACATGCACCCTCGGCACAGTTGCCACTCTGATTCCTACAGAGCCCTTTGAACTCACCCCCCAATTCTGATGCCAGGTCCTCCTCTTCCACCAGCACTTCCCCACATGCTCCCAGCACCCCCCACGCTCTCCCCAGTCTTAGCCCCACTTTCCTGGCGTCCCCTACCACCTCCGATGGCTTCTCAATATCATCAGGCCACGGCTTCACCCCTGACCCCTTCCTGAGTTCTTCCCTCTGACCCGAGTCTGCCGCCTTTGAACTCAGTCGGCAGAGCCATCACCAACACAGGCTTGAAAGCAACTGGGCCTGGCTTGAAACTACCCTCTGATTCTATGAGCCTGTCCCCAGACAAGTCACACACTTTCCCAGGGGTCACATGTGCAGACTGTTCCTGGAGTCAGTCTGAGGACGGAGAAGGCTGGGGCCACGTGTATTCTCCACCCTCATGCCCTTGAGGAGCCGTCACTGACTACTCCCTGTCATGCTGGCTTCTTCCCCCTTGATGTCTTGGCACAGTTCAAATTGGGTTTTTTGCTCTATGCCATTCTTTCATTTTAGACATGCTGCTCATCTCAGGAGAGAGCCTGTGGGTTCCAGAAGGAAGCCTGAGTCTCAGACCGAACTTGGTTCTACCCCCACTGTGTCCAACAGGCCAAGTCACAGCCCCAATAACCCAGTGTGTGGAGCTCGACACCAGAGCATTTTGGAGAGACAGGGTCCCACAGAGTGCTCTTCCCCTTCATTGGCCAGCTGGCTTTACCAGGCGAGACCATGCCCTTTTTTCCCAAACAACAAAAGCCACCTTGACAAGAGGGGGCTGAATGCGGGTTGCTCTCCACTGCAGCTGCCACGTGACATCTATTCTATGGCCAAGGAGGGCTTTTCTCTCACCTCACTCACTCTCATTCCTATAGAATCCCAGAGGACAGGGCACGTACAGAGAGCCAGCGGCCCCTCTCCACCGTGTCTGCAAAGCCACATTTCAGGGAGACCTGATTCACTGACAACTCTTGGTGAGACGCATCATCTGCGAGGCTGACATTTCACTCCCCTTGCCCTCCTCCCTCCCCTACTTTAAATAGAAAAAAAACTCAAAATGAAAGCATTTGTGGTATCTACTTTCCTCTACCTTTGTTGCTGATTCAAGGGGCTGCTGCCCAAGGAGAAGGTCTTAGGCAAAACAGCAGCGGCAGCCCACGGGCACTCAGGGCCGGCACCCGAGACTCAGGATGGAGCCACGTTCTGGATGCCAGTCTGCTGCTGAGCACCCTGTGCCAGTGGGGGAAGGGAAGGGGCTACCTGCCCAAGCATAGCCTACTCCTTGGTTCAACCAGTGTGTGACTAAAAGATCGACCTGACAAAACAGGGAGGACAACAGATTTTTAGATAACAAGTAGCTTTGAGGTTGGGGAGGGAGGAGAAAAAAATGACCCAATTGAAATTAAAAATTATCTATACATGATAAGCTGGGAGAAAAAAATTACAGGCCAGCATGAAGTCCACATGTCTCACAGGTACTAAATGGAAGGTCTGTCCATTACGACCAACAGCCTCACCCCGCTCTTCTGATGGGCAAGAATTTGCAACATGGAAGAAACCAACAACTCAAGAAAATGGTTGTACCTAGAACAGATTTCCCTATAATTTGCTCATGCAAATAAGAAGGGGGAGTGCCTAACCCAGGCCAAATGAACGGAACCATCATCACTCACTTTTCTTTTTGAGAAATGGCTGGTAAGATTGGGAAGCTATCACCGAGCTAGCAAGCACCACTGACTGTAACCTATGACTTAGCAGGCTGTGCTGCTTAGAAGTACTATCTTAGAATGTTCTTTCAGCTTCTCTCTCAATCTCCATGACAGGTTGGGGATAGGAGCCCTGGCCCTGATGTCCAACTTTAGAGAGCCCTGCCTGGCATTCCCTCTAACAGCCACCTTCCCTGAGGGGCCATGGGACCCGCACCCCACTTCTCCAGGGAAACTCTGGAAGCCTCTTCTCAGGGTGTGTTCTCCTCCTGGTGCACAGGCCCCTAGGCCCACAAGGCTGCCAGGAGCAGAGGCGGGATTGTAGACAGACCTTGTGTGTCTAGGCTGGAGGACAGGATGCACACAGTGTGGACAGAGGGAAGTAAGAATACAGGCAGGCCTGTGGGGGGAAGCTCCTCCACATGGTGCAGAGTTCACAAAGCCTTCAGGAGCCTGACAATTCTAAATTTAGTCTTCTGGATGAATGAAGCTACATTTTCCAAGGCAGGAGGACAGAGCACATTTTCTTCACTCTGTAAGCTCATCTTGCACATTTTCTGCAGTCCCACACACAGGGACAGGCTCACACTGCAGAGTGGAGACCTGACACAAAAATACAGGCTGACACAAGCCACTTCTAAACCAGGTTCTCCATCCCTGAAAAGAAGGCATCCTGTTAGGGCATGACAGGAGAATGAGGTTTCCCCTTCACAGAGGCATTGCCCGTAGCAAAGATGGGGAAGCCAGCCTCCTCTGAGGGGTAGCAGAAACAGGGAAGCTGACTCCTGCCCCTGTATGGGAGCTTCCAGAAGTCCCACTTCTGTTCCCGGAGAGCAGTGCGCTCCCTGGCTGAGGCTCTTCTGGGTCCTGGGACTGTGGGTCTCTATCTTGGCTCAGGCTTACTGATCCACTCCCTGGAAGCCCGGGGTCTATTCTGTGGCACAGGTGGCTACAACAGCAGCTGTCCCCAGTCACCTCCTCTCCCCAGCGTGTGACAGGGCTGCTCAGTACACTTCGCAGACCTATCTGTCACTCTAGGCGTCTAAAGTCCCCCGCCCACCTCTTCTCTACAACATAAAGGCAAATGTTGAAAGAGAGAGAGGAACAAAAGGGCTTAGCCTTTACAGAAAGACTTTGGCTTTCTTTTTAGAATCAACACAGAGGAGTTTTGAACTTCTTGGCTACTAACAGTCGGAGCCACCTGCTCATTGAGAGGTGCTGAAGGGGAGTGTGGAGCTGAAGGGACTCTCCATGCCAGAGTGAGGGCCAGTCACTGTCCCCCCTCCCAAGCGGTGGCCACTGCTGCTCTAGTTTGCCTGGTTCACACAGTCCAGTTTATTTCAGAAAGCGGCAGAGCACACCGCGCGCCCTCCTCACCTCACCCCACATCGGGGAGCACAGCAGGTGCTCAGAAGTGCCCCCCTCCAGGCAGACAGCGCTGCTTCTCTAGAACTGCGTCTCAGCACCTCCCTGCCTGAGTACCGGGAGCACAGAGCTTACAGAGGGACAGCCCTCTCTGGGATGGGTGGGGACCACTGTTTCTCTAACACACAGTCTCCTTTCACCCCCCTCTGTCCCTCCCCACCCCGCATAGTGGATCTTTGCTGGCAACTCACCTGTGTCAGTCTCTACCCTCCCAGTCATCCCACCCGGGATCTCCCTCAAATGCATCTTGTACCTTGGAGCCAGGAACGTTTCTCTTCAAGTTCCTCAGAGTGAGGGTCACTCTCCAGCTCAGTTCCTTCACTGGCTTCCTGCTGTCTGCCCAGCAAAGCTGGATCCTGTAACGCGGTGTCCAGATCATCCCTCCACCCTCTCTGCCTGTTTTCCTACTCTCATTCAGTCAATGGTGTTTCCTGGTCTCTCCCCCAAACACCTTCCTCTGGCAGAACTGGAGCCTGAACAAGCCCTTCACTTTGCCCCTTCACCTGTGATCTCCCAGAACGCACAACACTACATCTCTAACAGAGAGGTCGTGTGCACACCTCCAGCCCTAGAAGTGGTCTTGTGTCCTGCCGTGTCTGAAGTTCCCGGTACCTCTCAGGGCCTCGCCACATCACACTTCTCAATCCCTCTACTACACTGAAAAGTGTCATGTATAATCCCAAACCAAAGATTTGCAAACAGAACACTGAAAACTTTGCAAGCAAATAAACCAATAAGTATTCTCCCCTACTTCTTTGAAATCTGTAGGAACTCTGCAGAGACAGGGAAGTATGGAGTAGCTGAGATGCTACTTCCTTCCCCAGGCAGGCAAGATGGCAGTCTGGGGTGGGAACATTAATGGGGGTCTCACTGATACCCTGGAAGCGCCGATCCTACTCTGAGCCATAAGAGTGAGGAGTGGACAAGTGGCTGTCAAGTCCTAGATGTGTGCAGTTCCCATGGGAAAGGGGGAGCCCAAGTGAAGGGTCCGCTCTCTCTGCCTCAGGAGGAAATGGCGTTCCCCTCTCCAAGCGCGCATTGTGCTCACCCACCTGCCACCTGATTTTCCTCCAAGGCTCCTTCCTGTAAGGCTGGCTATGAAGGAGAGCTATCTGTGATCTTTGGCTCCAACACAAAGTCACAAGAGGGAGCACACTCATCACATTTCATTTCCTGGGGAAAGTCCTCTCGGCCCGGGGTAAACATGTATTCACGCAGAAAGGATGACGGTATGGCCTGTCTGGACTCTCCTCTCTGGAAGCCGCAGTCTCCCTTAGATGTGTGAGGCGTTTTTGCCTTCAATGGACATAACATTGAGCTCACCCTGGCCAAGGCTGCTTACTGGGAACTTCTCAGACTCAGAGAGGCCACTTGGCCGAGCCTGCCCAGCAGAGAGCCTTCCCGGCGGACTGCCCCACCCACTTGCAGCTCCTCTCACCTGCCTGGAAAGACGACGCTGATGTGATATTCATCTGGAGGTGACCCCCCTGCTACTACCGATCTATCCAGAGAAGAAGAACCAAGCAGTTTTGAAAAGGCAAGTGGTATGGACTCTTCCATCTAAATCAGGAGGATAATAGAGCAGCTGTGAGTAACGCCTGCATATAGCACCCACACTAATTTTCCACTTTGAGGGATTCACCTCTCAACATAATAATGCTCAGGACTGGGGTCCCTCTATGTCCCTCAGGCCTATGTTATTCCCATCACAGCTTCTCACTTACATGCCCGAGGCCCCCACACTCATATGTCCAAACTGAACCTGATCCTGCCTGCTCAGGTCTACCTGGTGCCCTCCCCTCTCCCCCTGCACTTCCTACCATGCTTTTACATCCAATCACTCACTCAGCGTCCTGTGGATTCCTTCACTAGCACATCTCCAGAACCCCAGTTCTGCTGCCATCACCTCTAGTTTGGATCCCTCCCTCCGGATAGGCTCACCAGCCTCCCTGCCCCCAGTTCACCCCCACATTGCAGCTGGAGAAATCTTTCTAATGCCCCAAAGTGATCATGCTGCCCTCCCAGGCCCCTGGGACCATGAAGACTGACAGGGATGTTTCCAGACGTGGCCCACAGAACCCGTGGAACCTGGCTCTCACGTCCCATGTTTGACCTGTAGCTCAGACTCAACATACCACAAGCACTTTCTCCAGTCATGCATTTCACGCTTCCATGCTGCTCCTCCTCCTGCTTATAATGCTCTTTCCACCTTCATAATATAAGGAAATCCTGCCCATCCTTCAAAAGGCGAGGTCTCTAACGCTGACTGCCCTGCCTGGGACTTAGCCACGTAAACCACACACATCAGGTCCAACATCAGTCTCTCGTACATTTCTCCCAGAACTTCCAGTCTCTGGGAAGTACCATCCCAGCAGGGGCCATTATTTTTTAAAGTGTGTCATTTTCTCACTGAGAGCATATTGTTTTACAACACCGTATATGATTCAGGGTTGTGAGTGAGTCCAGCCTCTTCAGATGGATGTTACCACACCACACCTCCCACTAAAGCACCACTAAACCTCCGCCATTGTCCACTGTCTTTTCCTTTGCTCCCCACACTGCCCTTCTGATGGCCTCAGTTCTGCAGTCAGATTTCTAGGGTTTGTTTTGGTTTCATTTTGCCTCCTTTCTTGTTTCTTTATATTCCACATATGAGTGATACCACACGGTATCTGTCTTTCTCTTTTAGACATTTCACTTAGCATAATCCCTTCCAGTTACATCCATGTTGCTGAAAATGGCAAGGTTTCATCTTTTCAATAGCCGAGTAGCATTCCATTGTGTATACACCACGATCTTGCTAATCCACTCAGCTGTTGTACATTGTTTCCATAACTTGGCTATTGTAAGCAGTGCTGCAGTGAGCATAGGTGTTCGTATATCAAGGGTCATTTCTTTTCTTTTTTTTTTTTTAATAGAACTGGGGTGTAGGCAAGAGGTGAGAGGATTCAGAGACAGAGTGGGGAACAGAAGAAAAGGCATTATTTACTAAAATAGCAGCAGGTGAAATGGGAGAGATCTCTTTGTGCCATGTGGATTAGCTCTGTGGCTGGGGATCAAACTCAGTGACAGCGCTGAGATTTAACCCCTAGGCCACCAGGGAGGCCCTGAAGGGCCATTTCCTACTGGACCTTTTATCTCCAGTTCTACACACAGTTTCCAGCATACAGGAGGCCTTTGACACATTTGCTAGATGAGGATGGAAAACAAAGTTGGGGAGTGTTTCTATCAGTATTGCTTCTAAAAGAAGCTTAGTACATGTTGAATCGAGAAGAGGCAGGCCCAGACTTTAAATGCTTGTTCTTCGTGGGGTAATCAGAGTCTGAGAGGTGGAACAAGCCTGAACTTCCCCAGACATCCTGCCACGTTGGTCCCCTGGGCTGAGGCAATGCATTGGTCTGTGCCTGAAGACCAGTGGGCTTGCATGTTCCTCACAAAGGCGAGAGCATGGCCGAGGGAGATGGACTGCTCACAGCCCAGACTGCCCTGCTCAGTGGGGGTGGCAGTCGCCTCCGGTACTTAGGCCGGAACCTGAATGTCTGCTCCCCCAGTCATTGAAAACTATTTTTTTTTTCAGCAATTACCAGAAAAACTTAACCACATGCCCACAGCCTGGAATGGGTTGGTGTAAATTTAACTTGTTTCAAAGTGCCCAGGATTAAAGAATTGCAAAGTAGCATGAGATAAGGAGCTCTACTATTCACTGCATCAAGAAACTAAATTATATACCAGCAATCAGTTACTCTGAACACTTTTTCTACCATGCTATGTTTTCTTGACTAACTTACTATTTTGGTTCATGCACTTCTATCCTCAAGTTCACAGTAAGGTTAGACTCATCTGGCCTACAAGTCCATTTTGCTGTAAACTTAGATACAGAATATTTTACCAACAATTACAAAAATCTATGAAAATTGCTTTGTTTCCCAGACTACTGATAAAGAGAATTTTTTTCCCCCCGTGATTTCAGGGGTGGGGGAACATAATAGATAGCTTCATCAATCTCTACTTACAACGCTATTAAGTAAAATTTCCCCGAGTACTCAATATCCATTTGGATACATGAAATCAGGGGTCCTAAGTCAATAAATGAAGGTGAAATTCTGATGAAAACCTTGCTTTTAACTAGCTTGTGATAATTTCCCCATCTAACAGCCCTATGCCACTTTAAGCAGATATTAAAAGGTGTTTCATGATCAAGTCTTGGAGGATTGAATGCCCCCTTTTTTCCTTTTAGTTCTCATGTTTCTGAGTAAAAGCCATCATGTTCAAGTTACTAGAGCGTTGTGTTTTCTCTGCAAATAAAATCCCATAACTCAGAAGCAAAGAAGAGAGGGAAATTCATGAAGAGCAGACACCACACTATTTTTCCTCCTGACATTTGGGATCTTCGATAGGTTAAAAATGATGTTTTTATCTCCGGTGATTTATCAAGCTCAAGATTTCATAAAAGATAAACAGATGCACTGGAGAAGGAATACATCATCGTAGTGTTTCATTTTGACACTCTGGGTATCTAAAAAGCATGTGTATTTAGGGTGCGCCTCCAAAAATGCCATAATTCTCATGATTTACACATTTAATTTTGTTTTTAAAACACACTGAAGTGTGTACATGCCAGGAGACACCTTTAAAGAAAATGTTCACATTTGAAACATACAGATTATTAAAGACAAAAAAGTCAAAGAGCTGAAAGAAAATTGGGTTGTCAACAGTCAGTTGCTTTTTCTATGTTTTTTTCTGTAGTTCATTTTGGGTTTTGTGTGGGTGGCTCATGGGAACTCAAAGGTTATTTACAAAGGTTTTGTGAGATTAGAACATGTTGTCCTTTAAGACCTAAATTTAAGTTTATGTTTATCACAAACATGTTTAACTTTATGGAATATGGAATTTTTATATATATATATATAATAAAGTCACACCTAGAATTGTTATCACCCAAGTGTTCCTATGTTTCTATTTTTTTACTCACAATTTAGAAGGGCTTTATTTTTTTCATATGCTTAGCAAAAAACTCATAATATAGTTACTTAGTAATTTTAGTTACTAAACATCCCTTTTCACTTTCTTTCGCCTGCTAACTTACATATTGATCTGACCTTATTTAGAAACTACTCAGGTGCCTGAAGATGTCAAATCGGGGGTAGCTGCAGTGCAGATTACTGTAGTACATGTTACAAGAGAAATTTTCACATAATGGGAAATAAACAAAAAAGCCCCCCAAATCATTTTAAAAAGTGGAAGGGGAGCTTATTTTTCTTTCCTCTGAGCTACCAGATTCAAGCCCAACAAGAACCAAGGGCTCCCCAAGCTCCAAGGTCCCCTCACAATGGGCAGACGACAGCATCTACCTGTCAGGATTTGAATCCTTCCTTGGCTGTGTGACCCTGAGAAACCACCTCAACCTTTCTGTGCTGCAGCCTCCTCAGATGAAGTCTGTGCAGATAGTGGTTCCTCCTCACTGTTTGGTGAGGGTTCATGAGTTCTTCAAGTTGCAGCATCTGGGGCTTGGGGCCTGAGCTCTCCCTCTTGAGTTAGCACCTCCCCAACCCCTCATGTCCATCCTCCCCCTCACCATAAGGTCCTGGTGCTTCCACACATATCTTTTCATTGATTCCTCTCAGAAACTCTGAGACCGAAAAAAATCAGAGACATTGTTCAGAGACAAACTCAGAAAGAGTAGGGAAAGGCATTGCAGGCAACATTAACAGAAAAAGTGTATGTTTAATAAATACACAAAGAAAAACCTCCATATGTTTAAGGCTGCTGTATTTCCCAACCTCATCTGTAACTGGAAGGCCTGGGAGGTGGTGGGGAGCAGAAGAGGTGCCCCCAGACTGGTACCTAAAATGTCTTTCTGAATGAAGCTGTGAGTTAGCTGGTCCCAGGGTGAGGTCAGAGCATCATAACCTAATTGCGTGTGATCTGAGGTCATGGCTCATCCCTCTGGCCTGTTTCCTCAGTGGGCTCTATGAGGTGATGGTGAAGATTAGAGAAATGACAAGAGCCAAGTGCTCAGCCTGGTCCTGGCTCAGAGGAGGCGTTCAATAGACAGATCCCAGCAACCATTTCAGTTGGACCCGAAAGATAACTGACTTTTCTTTTCTTTCTTTTCTTTTTTGCATTTGGGTCAAGTACAGCAGCTAAATTCTGCTCTTCACAGTCCTCCAGAAAACAAATACCTTTCACTTTTCCCCTTCTGCTTTCCTCTTCCCAGTGCAACAGAATCCTCTGGTCATTTGTCATACAAATATCTCATATATCGTCACCTTCTTCTACGGAGAGTGAGTTTAACAGGTTATCTAAAGATAGCTTTCTTCGGCCCTCCCTGGTGGCGCAGCGGGTTAAAGCATAGCACTAAGAAGCTAAAGCCACTTCAGCGTGAGTTCCATCCCCGCCTGCCCCGGAGGTGACCACATGGCGTAGCAGACCTCTCCTGACCCGCCCGCTGCTCCCCTCAGCAGTGTACTTCGTCGATCTGCCTGTTCTGCTCCCCACTCTGTCTTCTGGTGAAATCTCTCACCCTCCGCATCTCTGGCCTGTACCCCAGTTCTGTACGAATAAATAAATAAATCTTTAAAAAAAAAAAAGATACTTTCTTCATGGAAAAGCGCCCAAGTTCTGGAGTGACAAGGGTCCCCAAGGGCTGTCGCATGACAGCACTTCTTGAGGAGCATCACTGAGGCTTCGGGTCCAGCTGACCCAAACCTCAGGCCCACCCGTGCCACGTGGAGAGGCTTTGCTTTGAGGAAGAAACCCCAGTGTGAGATGACAAGAGCAGCCTGTGTCACAGGGAGCACAGCTTTTCCCCAGTTACACCCATAGACTCAACCACTCTCCCAGGAGGGGAGAGGCCACCGGCGTGGCAGGGCTGCCTGCACTTTAGAACTTTCTCTTTTCAGTGTCAATTTCCTAATGGGGCACAAACTCAAAACCCTTTTTGGAAAAGTTAGACTCTGCCAAGGGTCTGACATGCTGAAATTCTTCAAGTTCAGTCAAATTTCTTCTTTTTATTAAAGACTAATTTACATTAGCACAAAATACTTCATACTCCTACTTAAAATGGTCTCTGTTTCACGAAGCACCGCTTCCCTCCCGCCCCCGCCAGACTTCCATCAGCCACCATCTCTCTCTCCTTGAAGCAACACGTGCAAGTGTGGTGGAAGGCGCGTTCTAACTTTCTTTCCTCCACATATGTTGCCACTTGCTAGGTCTCCAGAGGGCACCTCCTCTCCATTTGTTCCCCACTATGGGTGTTAGAGCCAGCAGCTCACACAGCATTCAAGCCCTCGCCTGGACCTTCCTGGTCATCAGATCGTTGACTCCCAGCTACACCTCTTGCTCACAGGTATGGACGGGCCTGGGGCCCAGCCTTGGGACCAGGACAGCAACATGAAGCAGGCGACATTTCTCGAGGTTTCATCTGTCAGGATGTTGATGACCCCCACCCCCAGCCACTTCACCTGCTTCTACCACACACATAATTAATGGGCGTTAGATAGGGGGAGCAGCTGCAGGGGCAGTACCCCAGAAGTTCCTTCCTCCCTCCCTCGGACCATCCACTCAGAACCCACTGGGCCTGCACTTAAGCCAGCCCCACCCAGCAGAGGGTGCCAGCGAGGAAGGCACCCACAGGTGTCACAGCCAATAAGGTACCTGTGGTTCTCACCTTCCCCACCTGCCAGACCTCCACCTCCAGCAGTAACAGCAAAACACTACAGAATCCAGTTATTCAAAAAAAAAATAAGATGTGTTGACTTTTGGCTTCTGGCTCCACCCGCCAAATCGGGGGACTTTTGCAGTAGCATGTAAGGGAGTGAAAAGTACCGAAACACACAGGACTGAGATGAGTGTGGCATTTCGTTTTTCTGAGCTTGCATACTGTGCTGTACATACATTCAAGGTAGTAGGAAGTATATTCCCATAATTTCCTAGAAGATGAATGCCAAAGCTACAACTAAATCAAGGTGAATGTAGTTGGTATAAAGGATAGCCCCATTAACAACAAGGAGGAAAATGCTGATCCTGTGAAGAATATTCAAACAAGCACTCATGGATAGAATCCAGAAATAATGGATTAATAATGCTTGCAGCCACATTTTTATTAACATAGGAAGTTCTTGTTTGGAAACAAATACATCTTGAGAGGAGTCTGAAATTCATCCTCCAACAGGCAGAAATCCACACTATTTATATGTCCTAATTATAATTACAACCTGTTCTTCATGGGAACATTCTAAATTATTAGTCACTTTATTAAGAACCAGAAAAGGGGCCTCCTGCACTTAATGAGAACTACTTTTAAATTTTGAAAAAGAGAAAATGAAAAGACAGTTCTGTGTGGAGCAGAACAGTACATGTAATTTATTTAATAAAAGTGCTTAGTTTCTCCTTTTTTGGAGAGAAAGGAATTGGTACACCCTTAGGGGTTCAGAGAGCACCATGCTTCAGAACTGCTATTTCTAGGGCAAGATAAAAATGTGTATCATTGAAAAATAATAATTTATCATTGTAATGGTTACATCCCACTTCAGAAACCACTAGAGACTGCTTAACATTTTTATTTCAAACATGGTTTTCCCGAGTCTGCAGGTGACAAACGGATACTGATGCCAGAAGGCTTTTTTCAATTTGTTCCTAATAAAAATGGCTAGGTTCTGAGTTCGTTTTCATCTGGGGTGACGTTAAGGGCTGTGCTTTTGCACACAGATCATTCCCTTCTTCCTGTGTGCTCTTCCTTCAAAAGTCTCCAAAGGCAACATCTGGACCCGGTCACTGAAGACAGATGGGCTCCTTGACATCTCCTGCCATCCCTGGAGGCCTTTGCCGCAGGGTAGCACACTACTTGAATGTGATGACTCGCTGACTACATGTTTCCTGGGTAGCGAGAGCTCAGTATGTTCTCATCGTTAGGACCCATTCTGCTATCTGTGCAAGCCTCATTATGGATGTACTTCGCTGCTTCAGAGCAGTCCCAGGATTTCTAGATGCTTTCATTCAGCTAATTCATATTATTTTTCTCCTGTTACTTAATACAGTCCAAACCTCTTCATCTGACATTGAACCCAAGGCAGTTTCCTGAAAAGAATCATTTTGCTTCTGTGGTTATTAACCATAAAAGGTTCAGAATCGATTTGGATTTCTTTTGTGCAACAGCAAATCCTTGAAGTTTCTTCTTAGTGTTAAGATTTCACACACCAGAACCTAACCTGTTTATTCTTTCTCTTTTTCTTCCTCCTAAGGAACAGGATCTAAAAGTTCCATTTTGGTTATGGGAACTAAGGTTTTTGTAGACAAGTAATTAATAGCAATAGTAATAAAAAATATTGAACATGAACTATGGAGCAAACATAGGGGATTCCAAGTATCTTCTCAACTGTCCATGAGGTAAATATCATGTTATCTACATTTCATAAGTGAGGATGAGGCTAAAATTCATTGAAGCTGATTAACTCAATCGGCCACACAGCTGGTAGGAGTAAATAACACCTCTGAATTCCAATAACCTGATGCTGGTGCCCACATTCTCAGCAACCCCCAAATCAAGCTCTCAATGTGGCATGAGTCTCAGCTCATAGTAGTATTTCTTTCTTTCTTTTTTTAAGATCTATTTACTTGCGCATACAGACCTGGGGTACAGGCCAGAGGCTCAGGGGGGCGAGAGGACTCACCAGAGACAAAGTGGGGAGCAGAACAGGCAGATCGACGAAGTACACTGCTGGGGGGAGCAGCGGGCATGTCAGGAGAGGTCTGCCTCGCCATGTGGTCACCTCCGGGGCAGGCAGGAATCGAACTCATGAGGAAACGGCTTTAGATTCTCAGTGCTGTGCTTTAACCTGCTGCGCCACCAGGGAGGGCCATACTAGAATTTCTAAGGTTAGGACATATGTGCTGTGATATTTTTGCTGCTGCTCCCTTTTGAATTTAATGCTGTCTCTGAATGTTTAGAGGCTTTCACCTGGATTCCACATGGTTCATCCTGTGTCCCAAAAAGGGCAATATCTGTGGTCAGTATACAGGAGGGACCCCAGCAAGCCTGAAAATGGAGCTACACAATGTGGATGAGAAGAAGGCTTGGGACAGACTCGCCTTCAAGTGGGGTGTTACAGTGTTGTTTCATATCCCAGATAAGTCTCAGTCTAATCAACAAATCTGAGAAAGCAATCCACTACCAGGAGAGAGGTCGTTTACACACCAAGATTGTCCAGGAAGCAGACACCCTAGAGGTCTCCACAACTGGCAGGTCAGTGTGGACACACAGGCCCTGCCTTCTTACCCAACACCCACCTACAGCTGTCCAGGAAGCCCAACCTGCCACAGCTTTCTGCTCATGCTAAAATTCTGTCTGGAGACTGCCCCAAAGATAACGGAGCAGGCACAGGTGACTCAGCAGATGGCTTTTGACTTGTGATGAGTAACTGACATGCTGGTTTACCTATCCATCACTTTGGAGTTCCATTAAGTTAAGTCAGTTCCCATGAGCCTCACTGTAAAGTAAATTAAGATGATCAGGTTTTGATGCTACTGGCCTGTACAGCTATCACCTGCAGCCTCGATCATGTTAATATAGAAGGTGCAAGAAGTGTGTGGGGCACACATGCCTAATTATGGACACCTGAGCATGGCTGTGTGCGTGCATGTGCCTGGGCCTAGAGATAAGGGATAGAGGGGCAGCGTTACTCAGAGACAACAGGACAAGGCTACAAGAGGACAAGTGACAGGTAGGAGAAGAAGAGACCATGAAACAACATCAGAGCTCAAAGATTTGCCTCCTGGATCCCTGGCCTCCCTGTGTTGCCAGCCTATGGCCTTGCCCCACAACAACTGGTGTAGAACTCCAGGACACTCCTTTATCCATCTGCCCGATTTGATAGAACCTGCCCTGTGCTTGCTGGCACAACACTCCCACATGCTGGGTGTGCAGACAAATTCAAATATGGGGCTGTGTACACTAGGGTCCACAATCATGTCCCCTAATAATCTGTGCAGAGGGCACTTTTCCTGACCTTCTGGGCTGTTGTCCTGAGTCCTCCTGGCCCTGTCAGGGAGGACGGTGGAAGCCAATCAGCTTCCAGAATGCTAAGTGGTTATTACTGGGTGTGGTCATGGCAGCCCAAAGAGTTAGCCCTGGACTGGTGCTCCTGTGGGCTCCCAACCCCAAGAGAAACCTGTGGTCTTGGCACATGTCTGACTTTCTCTTTCCAGTTCCAACTTTTGAACCCCATGTCGTGAGGCTCACCCAAGGACCCCTGGGCTGGAAGAGAGAGGCAGGAGGCCATGCTGCACCCCATCCAGTATTTGTCAGCGATGAAGGAGGTCCTGGTGTCCCCACAACAATGAATAATGTGTTAATAGGCATTCCTGGAATTGTTTGATTGGGGGGAGAGGAGATAGGCAGATGGGGAGGATGGTGGGAGGCAAGTATTCCTAGGTTGCCAGCTTGGCTCTTAAGAAACCCCACCAACTAATTCCACTCAGAGGTGATAGGACAGAACACGCCTGCCCCAGGGCTGTGGAGGCGACCAACCCAGGAGCCAGTGGTGAGTCTGACATGTTGAAAACTCTGCACACAAAGAAGCAGGGTGAGGGTCTTTTGCTGTTAAAAGATCCCCACAGGGAGGAAGGGCATGATGATGAACAATCTCACAGTTCTTGAGATTAGAAACAACTCTGTGAATAATGCTGGGCTACATATACAATGATCTTACTTTTTTTTTTTAAGTGATGTTGGTCTTTCAAAGCCAAAATGAAAATTCAAGGGTTCTCACCTCAGCACTACTGACATTTTGGACAAGATTTCCATTTTGGAGGTTGTCCAGTTCACAGCAGGAGGTTTCCCAGCGCCCCTGGCCTCTACCCACTAGCAACTCCTGCTTGGTGGTGACAACCCAAAGTGTTTTCAAATGCCATCCAGTGACCCTAGAGGACAACCAGGGCATGGTGCCACTGGCTGAGAGCATAGCTTTTAAAGCCTGAACTGCAACCAGATTCTTGCTAATTTGGAGAGTGGTTTCCATAATCAGTCCTGATCCCTGAAATTCTTTAGGCAGTGATCCTATTAATGTATCCTTCTGTGATCTGTGTACATCTGTGTCCACACCTCAAGTTTGTGTATTGCAGAAGGGCCACCTCTGTTGGCCACTGCCAAGGGGCCAGAGCTCTGTCAGCTGGTGCCCAAATTATGTGTATTATTCCAACACTGGGCTTACTGTGTCTCGCTGGCTCAGTGTTCTGAATAAGTTAGGGTTTTACTTACAAGTTTCAAGTCTAAGTTACTGGGTGCTTTAGACTCCACAGGCTAGAATGGGAACTGTCTGCTGACTCTCTCTGCTGACTCAGAGTCCCAGATAATCTGCAGAACTCTGAGACACTCAGTCATGAATATGCAACAAAAACCACTGACCTCTGTGAATGTGTGCCAGAGACAGGGTGGCGATGTGGTGAAGACATGAGTTCCAAGCACTGAAAAAATCCTCCTTCTTGGTCATCACCTGTCAAATGGAAAGAAAAAGGTCACCGCTGGTGCTATTCTGCGTGGAGATGGGACTTGGTAACTAGACAAATGGCAAATATGCCTGTTTTCAACACCTGATGTTGTAGGTTGGCTTCTGTGACTGCAGAAGCTATTCACTCGATGAAAAAAATGCCATAAACATACTGGGAGTCCAGTTGATGTTAATTCCTCACACAAAGCAGACATGACCACTACCCACTGCTGATTCTTTGGAGAGGTCACATGCGTTTGAAGGGGAGAACAAGTGCACACTAAGTGAGCTGTTTTAACCAGTTTCTGACGGCTAGAAGAAGCCTAAATGCCATAAAGAACGGCTCAAATCTAATCAGCTACAAATTCACCTGCTCCTTCCCTCCCTCCTTCTCTCCTTTGTAGTCAGGTGCTTCAGTTTATTTTCAAATTGTTTCTGGAGTGCCTGTTACAGCTCCAGAAGCAATATGTGGTGGTGGCCACACCTGATGTGTGTGAGAAACATGGAGGCTGGGCTCCGGGTACGTTTTCATGGATTCATCTAACAAGCGGCGACTGGGGAATCCACTCTGTGTAAGATGGTCTTTGAATCACTCTATCGAAGGGAACTTTTCCCCTTTATCCTTTGGGGTTTCAGCTGGAAGGCAGTAGGGAAATAAAACAAAAAGAAAACGAGGATGAAGACAACACACAGCAGAGAAGGACCCGTCTCACGAAGCCGTTACCATCTTTCAGGTGGCGCTAAAGGCAGATTCTTATCTGACCAGAAGTGTTAAATTTGGCACTTCTGACTTTTGTTTCTTCTTGCCTTTTTTGTTTCGAAACACAACAGTTTGATATTTAAGCTTTTAGCAATGTTCTTTGTTCAAAGAAATAACACTCAAATAGAAAGTTAGCTTCTGTATCTGCTTCCCATTTGTCTCAAACGCACATCCTGAGCACTCTGGTTGGGAGGTAAGTTGCTTCCTGCAGCTTCCTGGTTTCCTGCAGGGCCTGGAGGACCTGCTTTGTGAAACCCTTACTGTACAAGTGCTTTGTGCTCCAGTGGAAAAACAACACTGTGAAAAGTCTCTTCCCATGTATAATTCAGCATCATCACCTGGGGCAGCAGGCATAGCATGGAGGACCATGTCACGTGTGCCTTGGGGTCCCCACCTAACTGGGGCATCTCATGTCAGCCGAGAGAGAAGATAGTATCTGGCTCCTCCTTCATTCAATCTCTTTCCACACTGGTGACAGAGCTACCACAGAAAAGGTGTGGTGAAGGCACACAACTCTCACGGAAGAGCCTGTGAAACATCTTTGGCAGAGGGAAGAACAAGAGCTGGCCAAACACTCCCTGAAGCTGGGGAAGGGGGTTCTGAAACACACCCTCCACCCCTATCGCACCCCTATCGCTTGTTGGTCAGGCTTCCCTAAAAATGCTCTAGCTGTTCCCCACATTACACAGGAAGGAGAAACAATAAAATACTGTGTAGCTATGTCCAAATAGAATTGAGTGGATTTTAAAATGTTCTTAAAATTCATTGTGGAAAGTAAGTTTTCCACTGGTCTGATCTAGAGAAAACTAGAGACAGACAGCTGGTAGGGCAACAAAGAACCTACTTGACTTAGATAAGAAAAACTTTGCAGAAGGACATTTGCAAAACTTGCTATGACTGCACATCTCAAAACATATGAGGCAAAGGGATAAAGCAAGTTCCAGTGAGTGGAAAGCCCCCTGAGGGCCTGCCAATCAGCTCCTAACTGCTGCAGCAATTAGGCACCTCGATAGACCTGCTCCCTGCTGGTCAGTGTCTCCTCATCCACTACTGCCCACACAGGAAAGCTGGCATGCTTTATCCACCAGCAACGGAAAGCGCCAAGATTTGGACCATGTTGACAGACATCTGTGGTGGGGCAGAGACCTAGGAAAGTAAATGACTGGGACGCTTCTGTCCCCAGGAATTAGTTTATTTTCAGGACCTAATAGATTAAAACTAATTGGGAGCTACACAGTGGTCCACATGCCCAGATGGGGTATCCCAGGAGCAGTTTGTGGGTTCACACTTCAAGTGATCAAAATGAACAGATCTGAAAATCAAACTCTGGTTTGATTTCCCATTATAGACTCAGTGCTAATTCCAGAACACAACTGCCCACAATTGTAATCCTGCTGATAATTGTCTAACATTTGTGTAACATTTTAAAATTAATTTATCATACAATATTGAAAAACATTAGAAATATAATATCTGACTCTTCCATCTTTACAAAACTTTACCACAAGCCGTAAGGAAAGAGAATTTCCTTTTTTAACTGTATGGCTGTTCTTTACACAGTAAACTTGCTACCCAAAGCTTGTGATAAATTAGCTAAATGCAAACTAAAACCTTAAAATGCATCAGACAACCAACATTATTTTAAGCCCTTTATACATTTGCTCACTAAGTCTTCAGAAGCCCTGGAGGTAAGTATTTTGATACCATTTGATATCTTCTTTGTACTGGTGGAAAATTGTGACAAGAAGGTTGAGAAACCTGCTTGTGGTTACAGATCTGGGTTTGGATTGGGTACCAGGTTTCTGAGCCTGTGTTTCTAGTCACAGGTTACACTGCCTCCCAATGGACTGATGGAGTTAGTTCTATGGCACATCTACCCCTCCCAAATACACAGTTTATAAAGATGCATTGTCAGACATAGTTTAATGTAAGCCACACCCCATACTTAAATCCTCTGAGAGAAATACATGCTAATTGCCTAATAAATCATCACGTAGTTAGGACACAGTTGAACTCGTAAAGAAGTTCCTGCCGGCTTCCTCTTCACTGAATGCCCATATTCACTCCACCTTTTCTAGAAAATCCTCAAAAACCTCTGCGTTGCAATATAGTATAGCTGGTTAAAAATCCTTACCTCCCTACAGAAGGTCTACAAACAAAAACCTCCTTTAACATCATGTTTAACAATAAAAATATTCAATGTTTTCCCCTTAAGACCAGAAAGAAGATAAGGATGTCTGTTATTACCACTTCTATTCAAACCGATTCCATACTACAGATTCCAGCCAGAGCAATAAAGCAAGAAAAATAAGTGAAGGTGTAAAAAATGGAAAGCCATAATTAAATCTGTCTTTATCCAAAAGACATGAAAATCCTAAGGAGTATATAATAAAGCTATTAAGACTTAGGCAAATTAAGCAAAGCCACAAGAAACAGGATTTTAATATATAGAAAACAGCTGTACTTCTATATTCTAGCAATTTACAACTAGAGCTTGAAATTATGTTGTCATTGCAATAACATCAAAAATATGAATTGTTATATTTTACAAAATACATGCAATACCTCTACATGAAAATTAAAAGAAAAAGGCCACCATGGGAGATTTTAAAGGACCATCTAAATAAAGGGAGATATGTTCAAAGGCCAGAAAATAATCTATTATTGTGTCACTTCTTCTCACATTTGATCTATAAATTCAACACAAAGTCCCAGCAGACTTTTTAATAGAAATTGGCTGATTATAAAACTTATACAGAAATACAGAAGACCTAGAATAATAAAAAAAAATGAGAAAAAAAGTTTCAGTAAGAAACTGTTGTCGAAAATGAGTTGACCATGTAAGTGTAGTTCTATTTCTGTACTTTTGCTTTTCCATCAATCTTTATTCTGTCCTCTTTCTGCGGTCACACTATAGTAAGTCTGAAATTAATTAACATGAGTTCTCCTTTACATTGGCTGCTGGCTGGCAGGGGTGGCCAGTGTCCAGTGCCCCCTCGAGCTGTATACTGGTGTCTGATCCTCCACATTGCCACCATCTGACCAGCACTGCTGGACTGTGCCCAGTCACCTCAGAGGTGTCCACCGCCTGATTGCTGCTCCTGCCTCCAGCACACCTGCACCACTGCCTGCTGCTGGTGTTTCAGCGCTGCCATGTCAAGCTTCTGCGTAGATACAGCTAGCTGCTATGGTGCTGGCTCGGCAGCACCAGTCGGGATCATCTTCAGCCACTACCGTGTGAGTTGGGTCCTGATCAACTACTTTCTGGTGCACCACCAGCTGCAGACCCTCATCAGAGGGATGACACCACCTGACATGAGCAGTCTAGGTATGAACTACTGGCCTCTGCAGACACTATCTGGGGCAGGGCAGATGGCTTTAGAACCTCATTCCTGAGAAGCTGCACAAACACAGCTAAGGGTGGTGTCACCCCAGGGATCGAGTTCGGGCACTGGGAAGACATGCTGCAGTATCGAAGCGGGATATACAAAGCCCTGGGGAGTTCCAAATGGCAGTGGGATGCCTTCTACTCCAGTCTCCTGTTCGCTATATTTATTCCAACTCTTCCATGGGGCAGTTTCAGTAAGGAATAAAATGGATGAGCTGGGGGGCACAGAAAAGAAATTGCATTTGGGTCACACAGAAATAGCAAAGAGAGAACTCAGTTGGCAGGAATAGACACAAAATGGTGTAGGGTGCTCCAGGTCAGTTCTTTGGCTGCACAGCGGTGACAGGGGGTGTTGGGTTTTCTGGGGTTCCCCAGGGTCTGTGCAACCTCTCCTCTCATCTGCATTGGCCTCAAGCTCTGTCCTGGGGCTGTCAACATGAGCAGACCCCAAAGATGGATCTGTTCCAATAAAGATCTGAGTATTTTTGTCACTTACACAAATTCCAGGATCGGATGGTGGGCACCCATGTTTGATGTGACCTTTTTCTGAATCTTTTGCCCGATAAGGCTAAACTGAAATTGTCAGAACATGAAATCAAGATGGTCTTGGCAAAAGGCTCCTATAATTGAATATTACTTCCTAATTTCTCCTCCTTTTCCGTGTCACATGCAGAGTCTGCTTTTCATTACTTCTCCTTTCAGAAGAGCAAATGATTGTGAGATGATACTTTCTCCCAGGTCAGTTAGCATACATTTGAACTCCATGCTCCTGAAGTTGATCTGATAACTTTCAACATCAGGTATGTAAATAAACAAATGTTTGATACCTCCTCCCTTTCTTAAGAGCTTCCTCACTTTAAAAGTTCCTCTAACTGTTCTGCTGGATGGAGGAGGGCTGTGAAAGGGGCAGGGGAATCAGACCTGAAATAGATTTTACAGGCACCAAAGCATGCATTGAACCATGGTCAGCTAGAAAGTTCTTGTTTCAAGAACTTTCGCATTTAGCTGAAGACTACATTATGGAACCTGACTGCCCTTAGTGACTGTTTATACGGACACAAGGCAGAGTAATGTACATTTAATACGTGAAAGAAAAGAGGCTTCACGATCTTTGTTCCCTGAATCTCTGCAGCAGCTCAGCTGGTGCTGTACCCACAGGACGGCTGGAGGAGTCATTTCCGGACAGTGGGTGAAAGGCAATGGGTATAGCAAACAGTAAAACCACCCCATGGAAGAGTTGGAGTAAATACAGCAAACAGGAGACTGTAGTGGAAGGCATCCCACTGCAATTTGGAACTCCCTAGGGCTTTGTAGATCCCGCTTCAATACTGCAGCATGTCTTCCCAGTGCCCAAACTCGATCCCTGGGGTGACACCCCTGGACTTTCTCCACACCCAACTGTCCGAAGTCTCACTGGCCACCCCGCACAATCACTACCACCTCTTATAGCTCGAGCTGTCTCCTAACTCCTCCAGGGTGATGGTTACTCTGACCTTCCAAAGTACTGACTTCAGAATGACCTTCCAGGTAACACAGTGCTTACGTCCCAGCCCACCACCCTCGAGGAAGAGGGAGGAGCCCAGCTCCTCACACAGGGGACCCACCTGCCACCATATTCACCCATTTGCCAGCCTCTCTTGCCCAGCACCCAGGATGCTGACTGGCTTGACACTCAATGTGTCAGTGGCTCCCCACACCCCTTTCTTAGCCTCAAGGTCCTGCCTACCCTCCGCCTGGGCTGTGTGAAGGGCAAGCTCTGCCATTATCATGCAAGACTTGGCTCAAGGACACACAGACCAGAATAGAACATTCTCCTTCTGCTCCAGACCACTCTCCCTGCACGGCCCCTAACAGGTATTTCTGCCACCCACCCCAGCCTGAGAGTCTGGGAGGATTCGTGCATCCCAGCCGTGGCAGGTCTGGCACTCACACAGACCTGGGCCACGGTGGCTTGGGGAACCCCATGTCCACACAGGAACCATCAGGCGGAAATAGAAACTTTACAGGTTTCCTTCTTTTTCACTTGACTATTTAAGTGGACACATTTTGGTTTTCAGGATTTCAATGTTTGGAACTTTTATCACTTGGGATTATGATTTTGGAGATTTTAGAGGTTAAGAGTTTTGTTCGTTTGGGGATTTCAACATTCAAGATTATGGAGATTGAGATTATGTCTTTTGGGATTATGACTAGTACCAGTTTAAGGTTTATCTCTAAATGTTTTATGTGAGATATAAAATGCAGGTATTGATAATTCATCGTGTAACACGCATAAATCCCAAGCTCACTGCAAATTTTACTCATGTTTATATTCATGTAATGACCTAGACCAAGAAATTTCCCAGACCTGTTTTACAGGGCCTCCTAATGGATAACACACTCTCCCACTCTGTGACCCTCCATATCAGCATCAATTTGTGTAGCTACTTCTTGAATAAAAGTCATACAAATAGAATCATATAGTATTAGCTTGTTTTGTGTCACAAGCCTTTCACTAAACATCCATAAAATACCTTTGTGCTGTTGCATTTAACAGTAGTTTATCCCTTTTTTTATTGCTGAGTAGGGTTCTGTGTTGTGAATTTGCCACCACCAGTTTGTCCAATCTCAGACTAATGAACATTGGACTGCTTTCAATTTTGGGCTATTACTGATAAGACTAGTTTAAGCTTTCCTGTATAAGTCTTTTTGTGAGCATGTTTTCAGGTCTTGTAGGCATATGTGTAAGAAGGGAACTGCTGGGTCATCATTCAGGCATATGTTAAACCTGATAAGAAATTGCAAAAGTCTCTTCCAGGGTGGTTATTACCATTTACACCACCAGCAGCAGTTATGAAAGTTCTCGTTGCTCTATGTTGTCACCAGGATTGTGTGTCATCAATCATTTTATTCTAACCCACTTCAGTAAGTGTGTCATGGTATTTCCTTGTGGTTTTAATTTCTATTTCCCTGATGACTAATAAGATTGAACAAAGTTACATGTGCTGCCTACTATCCTTTTATCTTCTTTTGTGACATTTCTTTTCAAGTATTTTGTGTAAGCTTTCTTGGACTGTGTGTTGCTTTTACTGGGTTGTAGAAGATACGTACATACATACATGCATACGTATGTATATATCCTGGACAAGCCTTTTGTCAGATACATGTTTTGCAAATAATTTCTCTAAGGTTATAATCTAGCTTGTTTACTTATGGGTATCTTTTGGAGAACAAAACTTCATATTTTAAAAATTCTTTTTAAAAGATTTATTTCATTTATGCATCTAAGAACTAGGGTACAGGCCAGGGTGTGGTGGACGAGGGCACGAGGATTCACCAGAGACAGAGAGGGAAGTTGAATAGGCAGATCGATGAAATACACTGCTGAGGGGAGCAGCAGGTGGGAAGGGAGAGTCTTGCAGGGGAGCAGGAGGGTAAGACCACTGTGCCATGTGTGGGTCAGCTTCCTGGCTGGGATGGAACTCATAGCTTTAGGTAGCTTCCTTGTGCTGAGACTTAGCCCCTATGCACCACTAGGGAAGCCCCAGAACAAAACTTTTTAACTAAAAAAATTGCAATTAATCAATATTAAAAAAATTTCCTCCCAATTCCCCAAGTTATACTCTCTTATGTTTTCTTCTACAAGCTTTATAGTTTTCACTTTGATATGAAATCTATGATTGGTATCAAATAATTAGTTTCTTACTCAATTTGTTAAAAATAAAGACCTTGTCATCATTTAATTTCCTTCATATCTTTATCAAAAATCAAATGCATACATATATGTGTGTGTCAGCTTTTGGACTCTACAGTTTTTCATTGATCTATTTGCTCATGCTTTTGTGGACTCTATACTGGGGGTTACTGAATCATGAGCATAAACACTGATCAGGAAACAAAAGTCTTCCACATTTCTAAAGCTTTTTAAAATAGTCATTTTGGCTATTTTAGGTCACTTGAATTTTCATATGTATTATAAAATCAGTTTGTGAGTTTCTACAAAAATTCTTGCTTGATTGAGCTGGTTCTAATCCTAAAACCAAGAGATCAATATAGGAGATAATATAATATGAGGAGAATGCATATCATAGCAATATGCACAAGCATGATATATGTCCCCATTAATTTACTTCTTACTGCACATTTTTACAGTTTCATTGAACTTAAAATATTTACCTAAACATTTTGCATTTTCATTATTCCTCTTTACTTTAGATCTGAATTTCCATGTAATTTCATTTTGCTCAAATTGAAGAAATTTCCTCAGCAGAAATCTGATGACAAATTCAAATTTCCTTTCCTTGAAAATGGCTTTATTTGATTTTTGATAGGAACTTTTCTGGGTCTAGAACTCTTGGAAACTTTTCCCCTTTTAGCAGCACGTTGGAGACATGTTTCCACTGTCTTCGGGTTCTGGGGCCACAGTCTCTAATGAAAGTCAACCAACATTCTTATCATTGTTTCAGTGTAGTTAGTATATTTTATTCTTTGGATACTTCTAAGAGTTTCTAAGAGTTTTTCTATATCTGTGGGTTTTAGGAGTTCTACTATGGTAGGTCCCTGTTTTTATCTTCATTTTTAATTCTCTCTTCTTGAATCTTGCTTAGCTTTCTGGATTTATGTACTGTAGTTTTTATTTTTAATTAAAAAATTTACAAATTGGTTAATACTTTCTCTGTTCCATTCTCACTCATCTTCTTCTAAGCCTCCAGTTACACAGGCATCACAGCGTGTGGTCTTGCTTGTCTCCCAGCTCACTGAGGCTCTGTTCATTTTATCAACCTCTTTTCTCCCTGAGTTTTTGTTCGCAAGACTTCTACTGACAGGTCTGCCAGTTTGCTGATCCTTTCTTCTATTATGTCTAATGTATTTAATTTCAATCAATTATTTTTTAACTTGTTCTATCGTATTTTTCAATTCTATCCCATTTTTACTTTTCATTACAGCTTCCAAAATCCCCTGAAAGCTTCATCCATTATATCCATATGTTCCTGTCCATATTTTAATAAATGCATCATTATGAAACATGTCTTTATCTTCTAATTTTTATAGCTGGGTCATTTGTGGATATTTTTCTATTGACTTATTTCCTCTTGATTATGGATGACAGGTTCTTGTTTGTTCATATGCCTCGTAGTATACTGTTGTATACAGGACATTGCAAATGACACTGATTGTGAATCCCATTGTGTCCCTTTAGAGAGTGTCGAGTTTTATTTGAGTATGTGATTAAGTCACTAGCAAATAAATTTGAATGTATGGGGACTTAATGTTAGGCTTTTTCAGGAAGAATCTTTTTGTTTTGCTTTTTTTGTCTTTTAATTTTACCTTTAATTCCCGGACAAATTCAGGTGACCTGACTAAATACACTGTCAGTCATAAATTATAGCAAAACAGCTGATCATAACAAGAAAGCTATAGATGAGAGTAACTTTTCTACACAGAAAACTTTAGAAAGTTACATTTCTGATAGCCCTATTTCTAGTCTCTTTCAATTCTTCTACATATAAATCTGAAACCCTCAATAAGGAAAAACTAGGGTACTTTAAGTTTATTATTTCCAAATTAATTTATTATCCCTGGATTATAAGAGTGATTCATGGATCTCATTTACAAACCACTTTGCAGTTTCTTTTTGACTCAGACTTTAGTGGAGGGAACCTGAATCTGATTTTTTTATATCACTCTTTGCAAGATGATTCCTAGAAACCATGAAATAGGGGAAGCACTACTATGATGGAAGAATGTTAGAAGAAACAGAACAGTAATCAACTCTTTGTTAACTAGAACTATCACCCAGGATGAATCCCTGTGCTTGCAGCCCTTCCCCTTTCCAATGTTGCAATGCAGGAAATATTTGAAAATAAAGTCACCTGTTAAATATACTGAGCCCCCAGATTTTTTCCCATTGAAAAACAGAAGTCTTAAATAGAATATTTCCAAGTGAAAAAGTTATTGTTATTGATTTTTCCTGCAGCAATTGTGATTTGCAACATGACTTTGGAAACCTGGTGAAGTGGTGATTTACACAGGAAGCTATGGGACTTAAAAAGGCTTTCTCCACGGCCACCCACACACTCAGGGCATTTTTTACACTCTGACTTAAATTATGAAGACACCAAGGAAGGGAAGGCATGATCATTTGATAGGAAAGCTTATTGTTTCATGAGGACAGAGTGATCTACCCAGATTAACTGATCTGGATGTTAAACCTCTGAATAGCAAGCCTTTACTACTCAAACCAAGAGATAGATAGGTTCTCTAACATGCAACAAGTGTTGACCAAACTTAATCTAAAGTTAAATGTGATTTGAAGAAAATTAGAAGCATTACTAAAAAGCTGAGAAGAAAAGCAGATTTCTGAAGCCCACTCATGTCTTTGTCTTTTATTTAAAGATTCTGAGCTAAATCACATAGTTATTTTTACAAATCTTGGCATTCTAGATGAAAACAGCCCCCTTTGGAAACTACCCAAAAAGACTATTGTCCAGAATCCATTTGGGTCAGATGTTTAAGTTGCTAAGTAGTCATTTTATTTTAAGATGCACCAAATCCTTGGAGGTAGGCATAAGCCAGCATGTAGTAAGTCGAACAAACAGCCAAGCCAAAAATACAACTAAAATGTATAAGACAATATTCTTGCCTCTAAGCTTGCAGGTTTTACCTTATTTCATTTCACTTTGGACTAAAACCAGTGAACATACCAAAAGTGGGAGTACATCTTAAAAATGCTTAATCTTAGCAAATTGTATTACTCGATGAATATTTAATTGAATTGACCATAGAGTGGTTAATTAATGGTACTAAGATAAAGAACTTGAGTATGAGTTTCACCATTTTAAAAATGTTTTTTAACATATATTATCATTCCATTGTTGCAATAAATTTGTATTGTACCTACTCTTCTTACCCCAAATTTACAGATAAGAAAGCAGGGACTCAGGAATGATAAAACACAGTTGTCTGACTCTAAAACCTTTCTATCTTTTCACCACACTACTTGCTTAATTTTTATTTTATATTCATAAAGCACACATGTGTGCAAGGTTTTACTTTTCCCAAAATCAGAAAACAATTAAAAACAAAATATTTCTGAATAGTTAAAAGTATCAGAGAGTGGGACCTCCCTGGTAGCACAGTGGGTTAAAGCACAATACTAAGAAGCTAAAGCCACTTCAGCATGAGTTTGATCCCCACCCCGGAGGTGATCCACATGGAGCGGCAGACCTCTCCTGACCCGCCCGCTGTTCCCCTCAGCAGTGTACTTCATCAGTTGGCCTGTTCTGCTCCCCACTCTGTCTCTGGTGAATCCTCCCACTGCCCCTGCACCTCTGGTCTCCCCCAGTTCTGTATGCACATATAAGTAAATCTTAAAAAAAAAAAAAAGACAGTTTCTTTCTTTAAAAAAAAATCAGAGCTTTTTAATATCATGCCTCATCAAATTTAAAAGTAAATATTTTATAATTTATTTTTCTAATATTAATAGAATACAAACATGAAAGATGACAAATTTGCAAATTCTGAAGATAAAAAGTAAGAAAGCTGGAGATAAATGAAGTGTAAAAAAAATAGGTATGACTATTATAAAAAAAATGGGTGTGGAGAAATGTGGACCCTAATGTACAGTGGTAAGAATATTCTTATGTCCATAATAATAGAAAAACCAGAAGCATCAGGCTATTGCATGATCATGTTCCTATTGACATAGGAAGTATACCACCTTATGTTACTAAATTGAAATATTAGTTTAAAATATACTTCCTTTTAATATTTTGTTTCAAATGAGTATATTAATGCTAAAACTATTGACACTTTTGCTTTCGATGCTAAATTATCTAGTCTCTAGAACACATTTTCTCCAAATGTAGCGTCGTTTTATTTTTTTTAAAGATTTATTTATTTATGTATACAGAACTGAGGTACAGGCCACAAATGCAGGGGCAGTGAGAGGCTTCACCTGAGACAGAGTGGGGAGCAGAACAGGCAGATCAACAAAGTACACTGCTGAGGGGAACAGCGGGCGGGTCAGGAGAGGTCTGCCGCTCCATGTGGCCACCTTCCCAGGGCAGAGATCGAACTCATGCTGAAGTGGCTTTAGCTTCTTAGTGCTGTGCTTTAACCCACTGCACCACCAGGAAGGGCCCCAAATTTAGCACCTTAACCAAAAAAAAAACAACTTACTATCTGATATGGTTTCTGAAGTCTAGGAATCTGGGCATGTTTTTGATTGTGTGTTTGTGGCTCAGATGCTCTCCTGAGGTTGCAGTCAAGTTGCTGGCTTACAATCAACAGTCCCTGCAGTCTTTAAAGATTTGGCTAGGGGTTGTGGAAACACTTCATAGCTTTGGGAAAGGTGTTTCAATTCCTCACTGTATTGACTGTGCACTACATGGGTTGCCCAAGAGTGAAGATCTGACTGACAGAAAAAGAGAGGGAAAAGGGAGAGGGAGGAGAGAGAAGGGGGAAGTAGAAAAATAAACTTATATAGATGTCAGGATCTCCAAAGGACATACCATCAACTTCTGGTTACCCACACCAACTCTGGGCCACATCAGGGTGTGACTACCAGGTGGTATGGGCCATGGAAGAGCATCATGGACCTTTCCAATCACAGCCCAGTCCTAAGATCCACAAAAGTCTCATCCCATTACACACTGGCTCAAACTCCAGAATCTCCTCATCTACCTCCTGTCTAGGTTCAGGTAAAGTTCTCCAGGTGCCATTTCTTAAGTACAGTTCTTCTGATTCAAATGTTATTAACTAAGGAGACAAGGTATCTATCCCCTACATAGCCAATATACTGTAGGGATAAGATAACTACTACATATACTCTTGCTCAAAAAGGAAGAAAATGGGGCAGAGGTCAGTGAGCCATAGAAATTCTGAAATCCAGCTAAGCAATTACCAGATGCTCCTTCATTAAGATTTGTGCTATCCAGCACCTTGGATTTTATTCTCTGTGGCTCCACCCTCTGAGTTCTGGGTTCTACTCCCTTCCATTATCATAAAAGTTAATCCACGTCTGTGGCTGAACACTTCACTCAGCCTGCTTCGTGCTAGTAGAAGCACAACGGATCCAAGGCCCCACCATTTTGCACTGTCTTGGGACCTTTCAACATAAACTAAACCATGTGTGGTTGATATGATTCTCTTTAAAACTTTAAACACCTCTATGAATCTTTTGTGGAGTCTAGCCCATTAAATGAAAGTCACATCCACAAATCTAGGCCCCTGGTGTTGAAGGCCAGAGGACAAAGCCTTTATGCACCCTAGAAACACTATATTGATGAGAGGCTCTGTGAGGCCTCTTTTCAGAGGCCCTTTTGATTCACTAAAGACACTATGGAGCCAGAGAGATGGGACTTATATGCCACATGAGACAGAAACAAACACTATAGTGAACAGGACACAAATTTGGGGAAGCCATCCTGGAGGAATCCTCAAAGCAAGTAGCAAACGGCAATGAGAAGCCCTGAAAACAATCTTCCCCTAGACCCCTGCTCCGCTGTGGGGTAGGCACATGGAAGGAAGCTGCACTGGAGGGTCTTGAGGTGTCTAAGAACATGATTTCTGATTTGCTCTTTGCTTTGCCTCTGATTACACAAACATCTGGTTACTTATTTATCTCTTTTGCTTTGTCTTCTGTAGTGATTTGGAAACAAGCGTCCTGTGTTTGGTATTCACAGTGACTTGCAATTTAATGAAACATATATTTTAACCTAAGTTTCTCTAATGATCAAAGTCAAACAAAACAATGTCATTGGCCTACCCTGTAATTAGAGCAAGAAATTAAGCATGTTTTTACTTTACTTTAGCTTTTAATCTTACCTTAAAAAATATTATAATCTCAATCTATTACAGAACCAATTAGTCAAGATTCTTTTTACTCATGTTTTTTTTCCAAAAAACATTTTCCAAAAAAGATTCTTTTCCTTAAAACATAGATAATTTGTATTTAATCTATATTTAACTATAAATAGTTTACAAAAGCACAGGCTTACTGTTTGGTTTCACAGGGAGCACCAATCTTTTTCTATCCTGAATTCTTTATTTTCAAGTTATTAATTTTATGTCCTATAAAGTAGGTCTTTGAATGATTTTTCAGGAGAATCATGTTCCTTATGATCCTCAGACATTGAAAATCTGTTCCACTGCCTGCTCTTATGAATTAGATTTGGGTTGGAATAGTATGCTTAGATTGTGGAATTCCTCCTTAGAAGAACAGGTAGTACATGACTTGAGCTGATGAATAAAGACTGAAATTAGCTTTATTTTTCCCCATTGTGGATAAATATCATTTTCTGTCTGGTTGTTTATATGATAATCTCTTCACTCTAGTTGCAAACCATTGGTCTGGATATTTTTCCATTAAAATCATGCCTTTTTTAATATACTAAGGAAAATGTTTTTCTATTCTTTCTGAAATTACATGTTCCTGTTCTTCCAGCATTTTCAGAAATACCTGTTATCCATAGGCTGCATTCTTTCACGCTGTGTCTATTTTATCTCTTATAAAATTTCATTTTTATCTTTTCTTCCAAAATCTTAGAAGGTTAATTCATATCTTATATATTACCTGCTGTTAATTCTGCTCTCCTGTGCATCTACAGAGCTTTGGTCTTGGATTACAGCCTTCTCTTATTTGGGTTGATTCCATGATAAAGGCAGGGAACATGGAGTGACTTAAGCCCACCTGGATGTCCCCCTGGTATCCAACAGGGGCTCACTTCAGATCTATACCTGGAAGGTAGACTGATTTGCACAGCTGTGGCCCATTTTAATGCAGGCACTCAGTCAGGCTCTGTCCTTTGGAGTAGATCTTGACCACTTTCTACTCTCCTGACTTCAGGTATTTCCTAAGAGAACACCCACCTTCTCCCTTCTACTGACTTTTGTTGTACTGGGCACACAAGCTTGCAATTGATTAAAAAAAAAAAAAAAAGATGAACTGCAGGGGAAGAGTTATCTGGGGCCCATTTCTCATCTGCCTTAAGCCTAATTTCCATGCTTAAGGGGAATGGTGCTCTACTTTCAGGTTACAGCACCTAACCGTGGCAACTAAGCGTGGCAGGGCTAGGATGAACAATGCCTTTTTGGGGGTCTGGTTGCCAGTCCACATTGGCAGTAGAAGACGAAATAGATATTGTTGGGGTGGTTTGGGGCATTTCCTTAAACCAACTCCACTGGCACTGTCCTTGGTGGAATTTCTTTTAAAAATCTATCAGTTGTGAAGTGTCTGGAAGTCCCTCAGCTATTCCAGAAAGAACATCCCCCCCCAAAGGAAAAAAAAAAAATGCCGGCCAATAACAGCAACACCGTATCTCAGCGAATAGAAAGTATCAGAAAATACACAACAGGGAAAAGAAGACAAACAAATATTCAAGCAAGTCCA
>NW_004567121.1:1859822-1909242 GCF_000260355.1 Condylura cristata
GGGTGATTTGGTGATGGGAAACCCGTGGGGATTACAATTGAGATAAAAAAAAATGTGAAAAATGATGTAAAAATAAACTTTTTAATAAAAAAAAAAATCTATCAGTTGTGATACAAGGTTTTATAATTTTGTAGTGTTGTGCGTATTTTCATAGGAAGTAGGGTGCATCCCAGGAAATCCATTGGTCAGTTTTTTCATTTGCCAGACACGTACCTCAATCCCCCTCCTACACACACACACCATCACAATGGAACAATGACTTCATTATACAGAGAAAATAATGATTGTTTTAATTCGTATAGGCTGAAAATTACACATCAACTCCCATGGTGGCCAAAGGACACTTCTAGATAGAATTCTAAAAGGCACAGTAAAAGGGTGAAACAGAGAAAGCATCCTGGCTCTACAGCAAGCAAGGCTGCCATGCAGAATGGCCTGTAGGACTCCAGGCATTTCTAGAAGTTTGTAATTAAACTGACTCATCCTTGATTACATTTAGCAGATAGTTCACCAGCAAATATATGCCTTAAATTCATGTCAAAAAGAAAAATATAACACAATGTATCTTTACCTTATAATAAATTCTGGCTACCAAAGCCCGCTGAAGAACCCTTTCACGAAAAGTCACTGCTTTCAACAGAAAGGCGAGATTACCAACAGTGTCCACGTTCAGTGCCAGGAAACTGGAGGAAGAACACAATAACCATCATTTTTATTTTGTCCTCACCAAAAAATTTCATTTGGAAGAAATCAACAAGGTTTGTTTCTTCCCTAGTGGTGCAGGGGTTAAAGTCTTAGCACTGTCAAGCTGTTGCCAGCCACCATGGCAAGAATTCGAACCCTGGTCAGGGAGCTGACCTACATGGCGCAGCAGACCTCTCCCATCTCACCTGTTGTTCCCCTCAGCAGTGTATTTCAGTCGATCTGCATGTTCTGCTCCCCACTGTCTCTGCTGAATCCTCTCACCAGCTTCCCCACACCTTTGGCCTACACCCCAGATCTTGTATGCATAAATAAATAAGGTGAATCTTTCAAAGAATATATCTCTTATAATAGAAAAGTAGTATAAGTACATATAATCAACCTCCCTCCCATCTTTCTCTACTCTATCCATGCCTCCTTTCAGTCTTTCTGATGAATATTTGGCTCTAGTTAAATATGATATGTGATTGTCCTTTAGGTATAAAGATAACTTGATTCCTGTTTTTTCCACTTACTATTGTATTTATAAACACTGTTAAATATTTATATAGCTTTCTTGACAGTTATATAATTTTTATCTAGTAGACTTATAATTTACTCAACCACTATTGAACTGTAATAATAATTATAAATATAACTCACAAGGTTTTTGTTAATGAATAATATTCTAAATTCATTATGAATCAGGAATTGTGCTAAGTTTTTGCTGTGAGTTATTCAATAATTTTATTATAACAATAATTTTATTATTGAATAACTATTATTCAATATTATTGTATTATTACTATTATTAGATATGGTGATTATCTAGCCAACAGTTTGAGAAGCTGAGGCTCAGGAGATTTAGGAACTTGCTCAGGGTTACATGCATGAGCAGAACATGCTCAAGTTCAGCTTTTTGGGAGAATACCATATTTAGGGAAAGAGGAGCCCCAAAGGGAAGGATGCAGGCAAGCACAAGGTGAGGGGTGACTTTCTTCAACAAGTGATAACTTCCATCTTCCTCATTTAGTAAATAAGGAAACTGAGGCACAAACAGCCTCAAAACATCAAAGTCTCCCTCAAAACACTGTAGGCTTTTCATTAAGCAGCTTGGCCTTATGTACTGCTTTCAACACACATACACACAGAGTAAAATTTCTATCTTTAGAGTCTAGATAGTCAAGAGTTGATTCACACATAGGGTTTCCCATAGCCCAATTACCCTTTCATGATACCCTCAAGCAGTAGATTAGTATAAGACCCAAATAACTTATTCTCATTAATTAAAATTAAAACTCACAAGTAGCTTGTTGTGGGTGCTTAATCAGATGCTATACGAGAAATTTTAAGAAGCAACTGATACGGTGCTTTTGAGAATGCCAAGAAATGAGTAATTACCCTCCACTGAAACAGGAAAGATGGAAGAGTATTTACATGCTAATTGTCAGAAAGTTTAAAAAATAAAAACTTATGTTTAAGCTAGTCTTTAAAAGGCTGTTTCCTTCTCAATCTAGTCAACAAAAGGTGTAAAAATTTTCACACTTTATTGAAAAATATGTTTTAGTTATTTCAGAGACTGTTACTGTGAAGCCTGGAGGCAGTTGAATGTTGTTACTGGGAACTGCCTTTCTTGAGATATTCACTGTGGACACTGTCCACTGAAGGCTGTAAACTGCATGTGCAGTTTATAGGAAGTAGATCTTATCCCCCACCTAGCTATATGTCATGTCAAACACAACCAGGTCACATAGATCAAGCAAAGAAGACTGTCCAGAGTCTCTCAGAATCAGAATGTCACTAATGGTAAATTCTTTGTAGCTATGTATTTTACAAAATAAAATTTAAATTTAATCCCAATGCACAATACTAGTCGTCAGAGAAATGCAGTTGAAGACCACACTGAGGTAGCATTATACACCTACCAGAATGACTGAAAATCAAATACACTAAAAACTTCAAATGTTCATGAGGATATAAAGCAGCCCAAACTCTTATGTAGTAACACCACTTCATAAAAAAAAAATCTTACAATTTTTTATAAAACTACAAATTCACAAACCCTATAATCCAGAGTTCCCCTTCTACTAGCCTTAGAGAAATACACACACACACACATATAAGTGTATATGTGTTTGTATATATATATTCACAGAAACACTTATATATGAATTGTCACAGAAGTTCTATCCAAAAGAGTGCAACACATCCCTGTTACCTATCCATCAATAAAAGAATGAATAACAAGGGAGGCTAGTATAGCAATAAAATAGAGTATTAGCAAGCCCTTTAAAAAAAAAAAAAAAAAAGAGTATGGCCCTCCCTGGTGGCGCAGCAGGTTAAAACCCAGCACTAAGAAGCTTCAGCCACTTCCGCATGAATTCGATCCCTGCCTGCCCTAGAGGAGACCCACATGGTGTGGCAGACCTCTCCTGACCCACCCGCTGCTTCCCTCAGCACTGTACTTCGTCAGTCTGCTTGTTCTGCTCCCCGCTCTGTCTCTAGTGAATCCTCTCACCCTCCGCATCTCTGGCCTGTACCCCAGTTCTGTATGAATAAATAAATAAATCTTTTTTTTAAAAAAAAGAGTATACTAATGGATATGACAACATGAATCAATCTCAGAAAACATTTCACCAAGTTAATAAGACAAGTACAAGACAATACATACTGTATGATTCCACCTTTATAAAATTCTAGATTAAAAACCAATCTGTGTTAGAAACCATCAGTATAATGGCCACATATAGGATGGGTCTGCTCAATGGTAAGCTCCATGAAGACTGAGAACCCCTGGTCACTGCTGTAACACCAGAGCCTGGAGAAGTGCCCCATATACAAGGTATGCTGAAATAGATTGGGTGCCTAAAGTTTTGCTTAACGGAACAATCAGAGTGAGTAAGGTCTGGGTACTTAAGTGGATAAACACAGACAGACTGAATCAGGAAAACCTGAATGTATAGGAGAGAGATACACACTCTTTTGAAGGTTAATAACCAAGACAAAAATAAATGAACTGGAACTTTTCAAATATTTATAGTTGGAATACTGCCTTTGGCACCTCTCAAATCTACCCTGGAAAATTTGCTAGGAATATAGATTTGCATATGGGTGAGAGTCTGTTACGTTTTCTACATGATGGAAACAAGCCCTGCTCTGCTATCTGAAGTACGTAAAAAGGCAGATGATTTGCAATCAGCTTAGGGACAAGTTTCCCAACGGATGGAACTGATTCTGGTGTGAATTGTATTATTCTTTCAACTTCTTACATGTTGGAAATCTTTCAACCTAACAATTAAGAAGAAAGCTATCAGTGTTGTAAAATGTCCATTCAGGGCTAGAAATAATAAAAAGACTTGGTAGAACATATAAGAATAAAGTGATACATTAAAACTAAGAGACACTTATGGAACAGCCCTAGGATGGAAGAGCACATGTTTTCAAACTTAAAGATAGACTACAGTTTGAACAAATAGGAATGTAAATAGTAGTTTAAAAAACAAAAAGACAGATCACAAATTTCTTAATTTCACTTCATGCTAATAGATATGAAAGTCCCATGTTATGATTATACTGTTTCCCATGTTTGCAATCAGCTTGTAAGATTACTTTTTCTGAAGGATAATTTCCTTGGAAATCAATTCAACACATTTGAGTTATAGTAATAATCTGCCTCCAAGTAAAAATGATAATTTAAAAAATATACAAACAAAAAAAGCATAACATACTTCTCAAAAGCAGAATAAGAAAGACAATGCATTTATGAGTATATGTCAATGAAACAGAAAACAAAGGCATACCAGAGTGGATCAATAAAGTAAAAAGTTGAAAAATAACAAACTAGGTAAACATCTGGTAAGGTTAGGCAACAGCAATAAAGAAGGAGGAGGACACAGAAATAACTTTAGGAATTGCAATTTGTATGTAACAACAGATTTAGCTTAAGTTAAAAAAAATAATTACAGAATAGTATATAAACCTTATAGGCCAATAAATGCAAAGCCAAATGAACAAATTCCTAAGAAAACACCAAAATTGACCCAAAAAGAGAAAGCCTAAATAGCTTACAACAAACTAATTGAATCAGTAGTTTAAATATTCATCTCTGAATAACTTTTCAAATTCTTGCACAGAATCAGAGCTACTCCCAAAATAAGTTTGAGACCAGTAAAACTTTTACATAAGTCCAAATTAGAGAAGTGCAAACAAGAAAAACAGCAAGACAATAAGTATATAAAATCCCTTCAAAAATACTAGAAGTGAAATCCAGAAAAAGATAAAAATGATAATACAGTATGACAAAATTTAATGTTTCTTAAGCATGCAAAGGTAGTTTACAATTAGATTTTCAAGGATTATCTGTTAAATTTACAAACTAAAGTAGATGCAAATAATTATTTGCAGTAAAATTCACTGTGTAGGAATGACAACCATATGTTAAAAAGTAATAATACTTCTTAGAAAGTGGGTCTATGAATGAACAAAAGGAATAAAAACTGGGAAGGAAGAAATAATAAAGCATTATTTGCAGATAGTATTGTTATCTCCGGGAAGAAAGAAAAGAATTTAGAGATGATGTATGAAGAAAATTATAAATCTTAGAAGATATCTGGAAGATTAAAATCTCTGAGAAGGTAACTTACAAATATGTCAACTTTTCTGCAAATCTATAGATTTAATATGCTTTCAAAGAAAACTGTAGAAAATTTTCACAAATTGTGATAAACTATACATTACATAAAATTTACCACTTTAACCATTTTAAGAGCACAGTTCTGTGGCATTAAGTACATTCACATTATGTGAAGCCTTCAATACCATCTATCTCTAGAACTTTGTCCTCCACCCAAAGTGGAAGTCCATACCCACTACATGCTCTCCCCCACCTGCTCCTCTTCCCAGCTTCTGGAATCATCGCTCTACCTCATGTTGCTATGAATCTGGCTACTGTAGAAACATTACATGCAGGCAGCCATACAATACTCTCCTTTCGTGTCTGCAGGGATTTTTGTTTGTTTTTTTAGGAATTTATCAAACTGATTTCAAAATGTATATGAACGTATAAAAAGCCAGAACAGTCAACACAATTTTGAACTATATCTGAAATATAGTAAGATTATATAAAATACATGTTATATACTAGCAAGTTCTTATAAATCTAGCAGAATTGCAATGGCGTTCTTGATTAACGATATACAAACAGGGCTCTCCCTGGTGACGCAACAGGTTAAAGCACCGCACTATGAGGCTCTCAGAAGCTACTGCAGCACAAGTTCAATCCCCAGCCAGGGAGCTGAACCATATGACGTGGCAGACCTTTCCTGACCCACCCGCTGCTCCCCTCAGCAGTGTACTTCGTCGATCTGCCTGTTCTGTTCCCCACGCTGTCTCTGGTGAATCCCCTCACCCAACACACCTCTGGCCTGACCCCTGTTCTGTAAACATAAATAAATCTTTTAAAAAAAAAAAGATATACCAACAGATAATAAAATAATCCCCAAATGAACTCCCTCACATATGGAAATGTAATTGTATACATGTAATTACAAAATATCTATATATTTGTTTACATACATAAAAAATGATATAAACAAAGATGAATGAGAATTTTACATAAGAAGAACTATACATGGTGAATAAACATGTGAAAGCAAGCTCAATCCTAACAGCAATAAGGAAAATGCACTTTAAAGTCATAGCAAACTAATACAACCACTATGTAAAACTGTTTGGAGGTTCCTCAAACTGCTAAAAATGGAGCTTCCCTATGACCCAGAAATCTCATTCCTAAGTATCTACCCGAAAGACACAAAAACACTGATTCAAAAAGATACCTGCACCCCCATATTTATTGCTGCTTTATTCACAATTGGAAAGACATGGAAACAGCCCAAATGCCCAAAAATGGATGGCTGGATTAAAAAGACGTGGTACATATACACAACAGAATATTACTCAGCAACCAAAAAAAAAGAAACACATGTCTTTTGTAGCAACATGGATGGAACTGGAAAAGATCGTGCTTAGTAAAATAAGCCAGAAAAAAAAGGAAAAATACTGGATGGTTTCTCTCATAGTTGGAATATAATGGAACAGGCACGGAAATAATGATAATGATGAACAGCTATATACCAGAGACACTTTGTGGGGGTGGAGTGGGGAATGGGATCAAAAACAATGGGGGGAGGGAAATGCACTGGACTATGGTGATGGCACACGGGTCATCTGGTTATGGGAAACCCATGGGGATTACAACTGAGATGGGAAAAGGCACAAAATGATGTAAAAATAAACTATTATAATAAAAAAAGTCATAGCAATAGATCTTCTGTTATATTGTATTAACAAAAATATAAAAGCCTGATAATATTGAGTGTTGGTGAGCATATGGTTCCACAGGACACATGCTGATAGTAAGGGTATAAATTGGTATAATCCCTTTGAAAAATAATCTGGCACTATCTAGGAAAGTTGAATATTGGCATTCTCCACAACCCAGCTATTTCCCTCCTAAGTAACAAATGAGCAGTATTTTTCAAACAACACATTGCAAATCACTAATGGGTCGTGAAATCAGTTTAAATGACTGAGATTCATATCTGACTTTTTTTTTAAATATCAGCATGAGCAACAGTACAAGCACTGCTTCATGACACCTTTCCTTTAGTTGTGTCTGTGGGGTGGGTGGGACTCAACAGATGTACCGGTATCCATGGCAGTGGAAAACACATTTCTCACTCTGAGTCACGGCACCTAAATTTGAAAACCTTATAGAACTCTTGCACATGCTTCCCCAGAAAAACATGTACCAGATCTTTCATAAGAGTTTCATTCATGCAAAATATCAAAAACACAGGTCAAATGTCCACAGAGATTGGAGGTTGGACCAATACATGGTGGTGCATGGGCCTGATGAAATACCATGAGCTGAGAGAGCAGCTCTTCAACTACACACAACTTGAATGAACCTTAGAAACAAAATAGCAGAGGAAAAACAGGAAGCCACAGAATACCACATACATTATACCTTGTATGTTAAGCTGAAGGACATTAATAAGTCAATAAAAACAACTGAAAGCAATGATCCAAAAGCCAGACTATCCAGGTCCAACGCCTAGCTCTGTCACGCACTACCATGTAACTTGCGCAAAACACAGTTTTGCACCTCAGTTTCCTCATCCTTGAATGGATGAGTTATTTATTTACATGCTTTTAGGGTTAAAACACGTAAAGTGCTTGGAATAGTAATATGTAATAAAGAACCAAGTAGCAATGACAGAATTAGCAATGTTTTAGTTCATAAGCTAGGCAGGAGCATTCATATTCCAGGTAACATATTTTTGAATATCTCAAATATTAAAAAAAAAAACAAAGGAGTGGTTTGTGCCATGACCAGGCTCTATACCCTTGGGGTCAATCATTAGATACTGAGGGCCATGAATGGTGACAGCCTGAGCAACTACATACCTGGTTCTCAACTTGTCACCCCCAGATTCAGCCCAGTTCCAGAGGAGGCTGAAGAGTGGTCTTTCTTGATACTGTTTGGTTTGTTGGGCCAGCAATTCCCGCACCACCACCTGCACACAGAGATTATCATTTGTCGTGACTTATCAAAAAATGCCAGTGTCTTCAAACGCTGTGATTACCTAAGGTCTGTCTGCTTCTAGAAAACTCCGAGGAAGGAATCTAAGATTTCATCCTTCCAAGAACTCATGTGGCACTAACCCTACCATTTTTTTGACCCCTCCCCTCAAATTCACTAAGTAGCTAATTCACCCTGTTCTCTCTCTCCCTGGAAACACCAGCCTCCCAAAATCAAACACATTAGTTGACACTTCAGATAAAACCTACTCGCCTTCCCTGGGCCACATGGCAGGTTGTTCTCTTGCCTGTGATATTCTATGGTCAATTAAGTTTTGGAGAAGAATAATAAAGTGTACATAGAAAACACTATCCACCCATCTTCTCCCTCAGTGGCTTTCAAGCTATCCTATGGGCCTGAAATACAGCGCCCTTTCGTGGGTTTGTTAGAAGATGTCCATGGCTAGCCTGCTGCAGAGAGAGGTCCAGCTAAGAACAGCAACAGCTGGACATGTCAGTGAGGCCACCCTGAGCCTCACTGCTGTGCCTCTACCTGCCGTCTGAGACAAAAGTGAGCCCTGGAGGGGTACTTTGTTAACATAGCAATAAGTTAGATTCATTTTCACATACAAAAAAACTAACTTTAAAATATTTCATTCTTTGCTGCATATATACTTGTGTGTTTATGTTCATATGTTTTCAATCTGTTTTGAAATCTGCTTACTGGTTGCATAATTTTCTATCTTGGGGGAAAAATCATAGCTAAATATTCTCATTCAGGTATGTATTTGTTTCCAATTCCATGCTACCATTAATAACTTTGATACCAATATATTTAGGCAAACAGAATTATATTTGGATTATTAACTGGGAATAAATCCCATGATTTTGACAGATGCAAAGTTCTTAAAGAGGGACACCCTGCCTGTGAGAGGAATGCTAGAAACATTTCAAGGCATGTTTTCCTGAAGGAGATTTACTGGCATCTGTGGGAAGAGCCAGGCATGCAATGGGACAGCCTCAGCCAATGGAGGACTGTGTCACATCCACTGTCCTGTCAAATGCCACGTGGTCAAACAAAAGCAGCCAATAGAAGGCCAGAGCCCAACGTACTCACATGGGGTTTTCAGGTTCTCCCCATGCCAAGCCTATAGAAAGATTCAAACCCCCTGGGACTCTCAATTCCAAAAGGACCACAGAACTCACTTAAGACCAGTGACATGAACGTTGGTGTAACATTCCCAGTTGTGACTGGTACATATGCCTGGGATACCGTGGACACTGGCGGTTACCATGGTAATTTCTTACATAGATTCATTGCTTGCATCTATATAACATACTTTTCTTTGGTGTATTATAACTTATTTTTCCTTGGTTTCTTCGAAATATTCTTGAATTCTTGAAATTGTGTATCTAGATAGGTTATATTAGTTGTGATTTTTATTTCAGGAGAGTAAAGGAGGTGTTAACAATTACTTTTTCTACAAAATAGGGAGACAGGATTAATGAATTTGAGAATCACTGTATTATGAGTCAAAAGACATGAACACTTCTATGACTGCTGCCATACAAATAAGTGTGAAAATCAAACGCTGCTGGCTGGGGGGGGGGGGATGAGGAACGTTAGCTATCTTTAAGAATTAAAATGACATATAACTATCAAGTTTGGTTTCATTGACACATGACTACAATTAACATTATTCTTTCTTTGTGCTTCTCTGTTGGAATTAAGGTTGCTCTAATTCCATCTCCTTTTTTATAACAGGATCAACATGACTCTGAGCACTGAAAATTGTCTCTCTGATTCCCATACTTCCACGCCTTTACCCTTATTTTAATTCATAGCCTTTACTGCAACCTGATGATACAAAGCGTGTTTATTGTTTTTTTGGTTTTTTGGTTTTTTTGCCTTTCTACTATGTGGAAGGTAAGTTCCAGAACACAGGATTTTGTTCATCTTTGTGCTATCAAGCAATGTGGAGAGCTGAGGAATTTTTCTTAAATGAGTGAATTAATAACTCCCTGCCTGTTGACAATAGCTCATTCTGTCTGTTCAATTCCTAAATAATTTCCTTAACAATTACCACCTTACCCTTTTGAATTTCAGCAACTTAATTGGAAATGTTAATTCACTCTAGCTAGAATTAAAATTTGAAGGATGTAATAATTCATTTGGGTTGCTAAACTTTGGTGAAAAGATAAATAAGATGAATCTTGATAATATCACAAAAACTACTTATTTTGGATCTTTGCTCCTTTTCTTTCCATTTTGCTCCTTACTTTTGGCATCTTCCCTCTTTTTCTAGGTCATGAGACAACAAAACATGATTTAAAAAATGAGTTTATTTTCTGCTATGGATGCCCCCGTAGTGAAAGATTAAATAATTGAAGCCATCATCTACCATGGGGTTTGGAATTACAGACTCTGAGTCCAATACTTTATTTGATAAATGACCAGAGAGAGGCAAAGACAGATCAGTCGCCATCTCCACTGAGCATGTTACAAAGACGGTGATATTTTCACCCATCAATGTATTCCTCTGTGCATTATAAAATGTTGCATTACATATGTGCTGTATATAGATACTTAACTTTCTATTAAAATAATTATAAATCCACAGATAAAACACAGAGAGACTTGGTCTAGTCACTACCCAGACTCTCCCCAAAATGACACCATGCATCATAACAGCGATTATCAAAAGCTGGAAAATCAGTGAAATTTTTATAGATTAAATTCTTCACTTATAGGGATATTTCATTATTTTAAAATAAAGCAAATAGTAGATCTTTTTGTGAAATGAAATTTTTTTGCAACACAATTAACTACATCATAAACTAAATCTGGTGATTGTCTTTTGTGATGGTGGCATTTGGTGGCCATACAGAGTTCCCTGCTCTCAGTGCAAATTCTCTATTTTTTTCTTTATACTTGAGTAATTCCCTGTGGTTGAGTCTGGGTGCACCTGCTCAGGAGCCCCTTTCTTCGGAGAGCTCTAGGGGACCAAGCTGTCAGAACAGCTACGTTCTTTCCTTTTAGAGAAAGATCCCACCTGCAGGAGGAATCATGCTAATCTACAGCCAACTTTTGCAAACTATGAGTCTAAGCAATTGTGCAGAATAATGACATCATAAACATGTAATTGTAATGAATATCATATGCATCAGGCAACACTGATTATGTAACACAATAAAAGTTATTTTCTAGGTCAAATGGCTTCTCAAGGCATCTATGAAGCAACTAGCCTTTCTACACATTAAGTATTTCAGTGATTCATGCCAGGTACAGTGAAACTTGGAATACACAGAATTAATAAGTGGTGTTTGTTGCCAAGGCAGAAACAGCCAATTATAATAAAAAAAATGTTGTCTACGGCAAAGCTGCTAGATAGCATTCATCCTGTAGTAAGATGAGCCAGTCAGTGGGCCACACTCAGGCTGATGCCAGAGGCCAGGGAAGTCACTCAAAGGGGCAGTACTTCTGACACCGGGGTCCCAAACAAAAATGCAGGCACCCCTCACCTGAAAATTAAGAATTTCAAGATAGTGAGGAACAAAGCCTTAAACCAAGACAGGCCTCCATCTTGAAGTAGAAATTGCTTCTGGAAACTGGCAACAGGTGCAGGGAAAACTCTCCTGGTCCGGCCGAAACCAGACCCTGGCACCACCTCACCCGCTGTGCAGTTATGCAGCATCTACCATGTGGCCCGCACAGGACTAACTTTAATGACCTGAATTTCTCATTACATGAGACACTGAATATAGGGAGCACTTTGCCTGCATTCCCTAATGCTCTCCACGTCCCTACAGACACCCAGTTATCACTCCCATGTTAGATATGTGGAAAGGGGCCTCAGACAAGGAATAGGGAACTCACCCAGGCAACTCATGCCAGAGTAAGGACTTGAACCCTGGTATCTAGAAATCAAACGATCACACTCTACGGACCCCAAAACTATGTTTGGTGTGGGAGAATAAAATGGGGAACACTCTGAGCATGCAGCTTGTAACTGCAGAATGAACAGGACCCGGATTGGAGTGAGGCTCTTCTCTGTGCCCAGCACACGACATGAGTAACTGAAACAATCCCACAAGATACCCCATTGCACAGAAGGTGACTCTAACTCCCTGGGGGGCTAGGCCTTGGGCCTCATGACCAATTTGTGGAGGGGAGCAGAGGGGAGCTGCCTGACCAAGATGCCTCCCCTCTGGCTTCCATGGGAATCCTTACCGAAAGCCCCATCTTTTGCAGCCTCCAGTGGTTTGGGCTCAGGTTGAGGGGTGGAGACCTCGGAGGGAGGAGTTTCCTACATTCTGAAGTCTGGCACAGGAGTGCACTGGGCTGCCAGAAGGGAGCCTCACCCTCTCTCTTCACTCAGCTCCACTGCTCCTCACGTACCAGCTTCACCCATCAACTGCGGGGGTCAGGTTTTCTAGAGGTCTGTGCCTGCTGAGTGCCAGACTCAGTGGTTCACTCCACAGATGTTTTCTTTCACCTCCTGTAGTCCCTTCACATTAAAAACAAGCTATGTGAGGCCCTCCCTGGTGGCGCAGCGGGGTAAAGCACAGCACTGAGAATCTAAAGCCACTTCCGCATGAGTTCGATTCCCGCCTGCCCCCGACCCCGGAGGTGACCACATGGAGCGGCAGACCTCTCCTGACCCGCCCGCTGCTCCCCTCAGCAGTGTACTTCCTCGATCTGCCTTTTCTGCTCCCCACTCTGTCTCTGGTGAAGTCTCTCGCCGTCCCTGAGCCTCTGGCCTGTACCCCAGTTCTGTATGCACAAATAAATAAATCTTTAAAAAAAAAAAAAAAAAAAAAAAACAAGCTATGTGCATGCTCTCGTGAAAAAGTGCAATTTTTGGGAAGCCTGAGTCCATGTTGTTGTGAAGTAAGAGTCAGTGGGAGGTCGGCAGCTGCAGCCCCTGTGACTATAGGGAGATGTAGGGAGAGGCCCTACATGTGCCCCACTCACTGTGCTGTGAGAGTTCTTGGATCTGCTGCAACGATCTGCCTGGCCCTGAAGAGGATGGGCTTGCTGATCCCTGCCCTGGACCAATTTTATGAATCCTGTGCAGCTGGTATGAGGGGCCTGGAGTGATCCCCTACTCCTCCTCCCTGTCTGCCCTATGGATCAGCTACCTATGGCAAGTCCAGGTCACCCAGCTCAGGAGCACACCTGCCCAGTGCCAGCCACTGCTGGTGACAGTCTGCTACAGGCCACAGCTTCCATTCCTACAAAGACTTTTCTTTCTGGCTCACACTTACTCTCATGAAAGAGCTGGGACATGCCTGGTACTCACTCCCATTTCCCATGCAGCCCAGGCAGAGGCCTAGAGAAGAATTTAGCTGAGGGCTTCTGGAGAAGGCTTCCCTAATGGCCTGTCTTCTCCTGGAACTGTGAAGGCTGTGCAAGACACTGAGGCCACCCAGAAGACACACGCCAGTGGAGCTGAATGCTGGAGAGAGGCTGGCCTCCAGGGCAGACAGGCCACTGAACCAGCCCTGGGGTCACCATGGAGGATGACACATGCTCATGTGGCTTAGGCCACGCTGGTTGGGTATTCTGTCACAACAGGCCAAAGGTTCCTGATCTGATGACCTCCTTAGCAACTGGGTCCAAGTTGAACTCCCCGAAGCTAATTTGCCCATTTTCCCCAAAGCGGAGTGGCCACTCCTGCAGCTGTCCCGGATTTTCTCATCATCATTCTTCCCTTTTCCCTGCCTTCCCCTCAAACCGCCCCCCAAGTTTCTCTATAGTGCATGCACACATGCAGACCCTGCTGAAGCCCTAACATAACAAAATGTCCAGTGTAGCTGGAATAAATATTACATGTGTGCTTTGTTTTTATTAAAAGAGAAAGTAACCAAAATCTTAAACCAGCAGGAAAATAAGCTTGAACATGGCAAGGAAGAAAATGTTAAAAAAAAATAAATCCCATAAAGTTTTCTACAACTTGAGTAATGCATACATCCCTTCCGAAGGGGGAAAAAAAGGTTCTTTTTAACCCCCAATGTTGACTTAATTTGTTTCAAATTATAATGTTACTTACACATGTTCAAACTTAAAACTAGATATAAACACCTTATGTTTATAGATCTTGTTAAACTATAAACTATGAAATTAAATACAAGTAAAACTATGAAACCAGTGTGATTCAGATCAACAGTCCTAATAACCTGTGACAGACTGCGCTGTGCAGCATGGATGTGCCTCTGTGCACCCCCACCCCCAGCCAGTGCTGTCTCCTCTGGAGGGCCTCTCAGGGCTGGGGGTCAAGACCCCTCTCGCCAGCACCAGACCCTCCCTTGGCCTCCAATTGCCACCAACACATTTTTCAATCATGGAAAATTTACATCTGTTCTTTCCTTATTGGTTTCTGGTGATCCAGGTGGGGGTATTTGGCACCAAAGGCTTGTAAATACAAAGATTGGGCCTGTATACAGCTGTTCCAGTTACATGGTTGTTAACCAGATAACCCATTTAGACTAGTTCTGTTTAGATGACCAGCAAAATTAAAACAAATCATTAACACATTTGTATAAAGAACTCATAGACCCCAACTTGAATTCTGCAAAACTAGCAATCTGTACAGAAGATGGGGAGCAGGAAAGTAAACATAAACATGTGGCCCAGATTCAGAAGGCCCCGTCTCCAAAATCTCACACACAGAGTCCTTGAGAAGAGCCTCCAGTACTGAAACGCTACAAATCTGATTCTGAAAAAAACTGGTGCCTGCTTTGTGTATAGGTCAATGGGTTTAGAAAAAGAAAATAGATTGTTTGTCAAGCCACCAAAGTCAGCTTTTCTGACAGTGCATCATCCCGGAGTCCCTCCAAGTCCTCAGAAATGAATGTTCACACTTTGTAGATGTTTCGTGTCAATTCTACCCCCTAAACACATTCTCATGCCCTCCTCCCCACTGCATTTCCACAGCCACCCTGACTCCACCCCCAAACCCACACCCCATGGAGGTCAGTTTTACCAGGAAGCCTCTGCCTGCCTCTCCAGTCCAGTTCTTCAAATATCTCCTTCTAATCTTGCTGCCATTATCAGGAGAGATTCAGAAAACCCGTTTCTGCTGGGTCAGGCAGGTCCTCAGCCCTCTTGCCCTATTCTCCTGAACTTTCTGGTAGGCAGAGTTGCCATCCACTGCGCACTCCCCTCCACCAGCTACTCCTCATGCCTACGCTGTTGCCATCCTGGCAATGCATGGAATTGATGCTCCATGCTCAAGCAATTGGGTTGACCTAAACTTCACCTCCAATTTCAGGAGTAATGGTACCTTTCTCCTCTGGCATCTTAATTCATAGTTTCTCCACTGGCTGATCGCTGGGGCTCACATACATTCAGAAGTTGGGGGCTCTAAGACCATGTTCTTTTGGGTCCCTTCCCAGAGCAGAGGGAATCCAGTTCTTCAGTCTAGAGTCTGGTCTTCAACCACCAGCATCCTGGTCCCATGGACCCATTCTAGCATCAGATTTCCTGTGTATCTAGGACAAATTGGAATTCTCCACAGTGGTGTGAGTGGGGAGAATGCTAGGTCTAGAGGATGAAAGAGAGTGAGAGAGAATGGCCTTTGTTCTTAGAAAGGCTTTCCTTTCTGCTTACTGAATTTTTTCTCTTTCCTCCCTCAACTCTAGTATTTATATACACTTAACATACGTGTGTGTGTGTGTGTATATATATATATATATACTTGATTTTTAAAATTCAAGCTATAGTAAATGCTCTTAAGCACAAAATAAAGCCTCCTACCCAAACCCTTAGCTCTAAGACCTCACTCCAGAAATAACCATCTTTTAGCAGTTTCTGTTCTGCTAGAAAAAGCTTCCAAGTGTTAAGATCAAAGAGATTGTCACATCATTTTAGTTTGCTTCATATCTGGAGCATGCTTTTCTTGAGTGCTTTTGTTTTTCCTGGATTCTTAATGGACTTTAGCCCCTTGTTTCAAGAAGAAACATATGCTATTCTCATTATGTTACTAAGATCTTCCTGCTTCTTAATCGTTCTATTTGTTGAAACAAAATTATTTCCTTCTTGAAGTCATTCTTTTGATCCATCTGACTTCCTATACTAATTTGGAATAACTGTTTTCTGGATTTGTCACACCACTACTATCCAGGTATTTCTCTACACTTAACTCCTCTTGGATTAGCTCCAGAAGCAAACATATCCTTTTAATGCTTAATTTCTTTCATGCCTTTCTGCAGTTCTATAAACAATATTTTTCAAAAAGTCCATGGCTGGTAAAATTATTGAGCACTTAAATATTTGTAAGTCTTTATTTTGCTCCAATCAATAATTTGGCTAGCTGTGAAATTTTACATTCAAAATAACTTTCTTCAGAATCCCAAAGGCATTGTTCCACTTTACTGCAGATCCTTGCCACTCAAAGTGTGAGATCAGCAGCCTCAGCATCAGCTAAGAACTTGTTTGAAATGCAGAATCCCAGGCCTGTGACGGGGAAGGATGTCCTAAAGAACTCTACAGAGTTTTGTGGACTCCACCCCCTACCCCCACTACTCCAGTGACTGGAAGCTACAACTCCCAGAAGTACCAAGGAGAGAGCTGTGAGGACCCAAGGGCAGAGCGAAGCAGGCTTCTGGGACTTTGGGGGTAAATAGGGAGCCATTTTCTACAGTGCTTTCTCCCTAGGGCTCTTGGGACCATGTGACCAGGGCTATCAGTTAGTTTGTTACCAGAGCTCCAAGTCAGCTGAGCAGGTAACATATTCCAATTATTTTGTATCCCACTCTCTTTCCCTGGGTTGTTCCTTTTCCTTTCCCCTTTTGTAAATAAACCCATTGTTGACCCTTTTGTGTGTGCCTGCAGTACAACTAAATTGTAAGGGTGCAGGTAAGGCCCCACAGACAGGCAGCCCAGTTCACACTGGGGTGCCCTGTAATAGGCCCACCCCAGAATCTGAGTTTGACCAAGAAACTGGGGAGAGATTGGGCACTTTAGAATTGGTAAGTGCTGTTTCAGCCTCCAGGATTGCTGCTGGGAAGGCTGAGGTGAGCCTGACTCTTCTTCCTTAGTAAGCAATAGTCTTTTCAGTCTATGGTTTGGGGGTCCTCTCTTTGGCCTTACTTGGTGATCTAAACTTAACTGCTGTTTTTGGTCTCTGATATCTTCCAGGGGGTGGTCCTGCCAATCTTAAGATGTGCTTATCTTCAGATCTAAGATTTTTTAAATTATTATTTCTCTGATTTTCTGTGTCTCTTATCTTCTCCCCTCACAATTTCGGGTATTTCATAGATTTCCTCGATGATCATCCACATCTCTTGTCCTTTTTCTTTTATTTCTCTTCAATTGTTTTTTTCTGATCTTCACTGAGTTTTCTCAACTTTATCCTTTTGACGTTATACTGGATTTTTTAAATTATTAAAAGTACACAATTTTAATTTACTGTGGGTCTCTGCACTATGGAGGCTATGATACATGCATAATGGTCTTCTGAATGTTCGTTTTTCATAATAAATAGTTCCTTGTTCTATGGATACAACAATGTCACACATCTCTCCAGATGCTACTTAATTTTTATGAGATGCTACTTAATTTTTATTTCCTCCAAGGGGAGTGATTCTACTTGTTCATCTTTCTTTCCCTTTTTCATTTTGATTTGCTTTAAGTATCTGATCATCCTTATTAGGTAAAGTTATGTAATTATTATTCATTTGCTAAGGTATGGTAGTGGCATGGATTATATACAGGGAAGTGTCGTCATTTTAGAAAATAAGTGCTATATCTAGGAATGAGGTAGCTTAATGTCTGCAATATATTTTCAGAGACTGAGAGAGAATGTAGATATAGCAAAGTGCTAACCGAGAGAGGTGAAAAATACACCCAGGTGCTATTATACTAGAATTCAATTTTTCTTTAGAAATTTAAGTTTTAAATTTTCCATAGTGAAAGTTGAAAATAAGAAAAGCAAAACAAAAATATCTAAAAGAACTTCTTGGTGTCTTAAATCCCTAAGGAAAAGAGGGATTTAAAAGAGGACACTTGCTTGATGTTTAAGCAAGTTAGGCTATAGGTCATTTGCATTTCTTCATATTTGTGCTGGTATGGAGTAATGAACAAAGAATGTGAAGCCTCTGACTAATATTCTTCAGGATATCTGCCAGAGTGGATTAGGAAAAAACCCTTCCTGGAGTATCTCTAATGAAGCAAAGGGAAGTTATAATGGGATTTCATGGGTGTAGGTAGTAATTGGATTTGGTGGAGGGTATAATTAAATTTTACCAAGGACCTACAACCTCTACCCTAGGAAAATAAAGAAAGGGTCAGAAGACCTTCTGTGTTACTTAAAGGAAATGCATAAAGCCTGCAGAAACTATAAAGCACATGGCTGTTTTGTCCCCACAGCTCAAACATGGGGCAGCCAACTCTCTAGTCTTACTTTTAGGCAGGAGGTGAAAGCCCTCTAGAAAATACCAGAATATTGTGAGACTCACTGGTCAATTTCTGCCCCTAGTTATCTGAAAGTTCTATCTCTACTCCAGCAAGTAGAATCAGAGAAAAATTCAGTCCAAAAAAAAAAAAAAAAGGGTAGCCTCCCCAATACAGGCAGATTCCAACACTCAAGTGAATTGTGTGGGTGCTGGGCAGCCTTTTAAGCTCTGGTACAAAGTGGAGCATGTCAACTGATAGGTTTCCTGTTAGAATGTGTCAACTGGTGGCAAGCAGACAGGCTGACCCTCTCCCCAGCTAGGCTGGGGTCTCAGGCTCTCCCCCCAGGAGAGTGAGTGCTGGAGACAGGCAAATGTCTCTCCCAGAGCAGGTTTTCAGAGCTGTGGCAGAGGCTGCCACTGTAACCCAGTGCTCTGATATGCCAGTTAGCCCTCTTAGGTTTCTGCCCAAATCCTTCTTCTGCTCTCAATTCCCATGAGTCAGCATTTCCTCAGAGACATCCAAAAGAAATACCATGCCCACTTTGGTTCACCCCTCAATTCTATCCCATCTGCTTTCCATTCTCTAGAAATTAATCAAACTCTTTGGTTCTCAGATGGTTCCACTCCCAAAGCCCAATGTCCCTGCAGAGCTGTCCCTTTTATCTTTTGTTCTTTTCTCAACACGATTTAAAGAGCGAAGAACATCAGTGTGGGTTCTCATTCCATCATCCTGGACCAAAGTCATCCCCTTGGTTTCTAATCCTTCTCTCCAGGCTGCAATGTCCAAGCATCTTCTTTCCTTGTAATTCTGGATGCCTTGGGATTGTTTTCCCACATCTATCACCCTTACTCTTTCCTCTTTTCAGCAATAAAATCTGAAAAACTATCTGTCTCATCGTATGGCACCATTTCAGGAGAGAATTAACAAAGCAGGCCTGAGACTGTTGTTCTTGGAAAAGCCGCTTGCAAGGATGGTCCTTGGTTGGCACCTGGGAATTTGGATCTAGGGGAGAGGCTCATCATTCCCTGACTAACAAGAGTGGTTCACTGGGCCTCAACAGTTTGTGCAAACAGAGTGCTTTATGCAGAACACCTGTTCTCCTTCTGCAAGTGAGAATTGTGTCCTGCAAGGTACAGAACAGCTATATGACCAGGTTCCAACAAAAGTGTTGGCTGCTGACTCTCGAATGAGCTTCCTGGTGAACAACAACTCACATTTCACTGCTGGAAGAATTAAGCAATTTTTTGTGATTCCACTTAGAGAGAGGTCTTAGAAGTTTATGCCTGTTTTCCTTTGCTTATCTTTGCTCATCTTTATCCTTTGATACAACACATCGTAAGCACAGGTATGACTAAACATTGACTCCTGAAAAACCTCCTAGAGAATATTGTATCTGGGGTTGTACTGGAGATCCCTGAGCTATACCACTTGTAAAGTAATTGTTCCCAGCTCTTGATGAGCATCAATCATGGACATAATTAGCATTTTTTCCAGTGCATATTCAGAAGATGCCTATCTAGCCAGTTTAGATGTCTATCTAAGGCCAAAGAAAGTCTACATCATCTGGTTTTAAGGTCTCCGGTCTAGCAGACTATGAACTGGACCATTCCTGGCTTCCTTCCTCAGCCTGGGCCTTAAAGCCTTTATGTGGGTTCTTGCTGCACAGACATTCTGCCTCTTTGTGGTGGGACATGTTCTCGCGGGCAGGCCTTCCTCCAGGCCGGCTCTGCAGCTTTCTGTGGTCCAGGGTCCTCCCTTTCATTGCCTAAGTCCCCATTTATATGACAAACAGCAAGGAATTTCTGTTTTTCCCTTTGCTTCTTCCACTTTGGTTCATAGTTAGAAAGTGTGGTCACTCCCATAACTAAATTAAACAACATTTCCATAGTGCCCACAAACTAGAGCTTAGAATTAAAGCATTGAATCACAACTTCGGGGTCAAGCAATGTTGAACCACATGCTTGAGCTTAAAATATACTCCCTAAGAGAAAGTTGTCGAAAAACCTCACACACTTGATCCACAGCCGAGATGGAGAATGTGAATTGGTACTACATCTAAATTACTGAATATTCTTAAGACGTAATTTTTTTTTTTTTTTTAGGTAGGAGGGAAACAAAAGAACTGGTTATTTTTAATCTAACCCAAACTTGATGGCAATAATCCTACACACACCCCTAATCTACTTTACTATAGATCTTTCTAAAAGCTAAAATAATAAGAGGATAGGGAAGAGCTGCCACTGAGTACCACATAACATTTTCATTTCTAAAGGACTAAACTATATTCCTGAGTAGCATTCTAAAAATGTCTGCATTGCCTTTAAAGTGAGCAATTTTCTTATTATAAAAACTTTTCATTGTAAAAATTCATTAAAATATAAAATCTTTCAATTACCTAGAGTTCCATTAACATAAAAATGACTATCTCCAATATTTTTATGTATTTCTTCCTAAGTTAATCCCTGTATAGGTTTCTGTTTAGTTTATATATTTTTTTAAAGATTTATTTATTTGTGCATACAGAACTGTGGTACAGGCCAGAGGCTCAGGGGCGGCGAGAGGCTTCACCAGAGACAGAGTGGGGAGCAGAACAGGCAGATCGACGAAGTACACTGCTGAGGGGAGCAGCGGGCGGGTCAGGAGAGGTCTGCCACGCCATGTGGTCACCTCCGGGGCAGGCGGGAATCGAACTCATGCAGAAGCGGCTTTAGATTCTCAGTGCTGTGCTTTAACCCGCTGCACCACCAGGGAAGGCCTAGTTTATATTTTTACATAGTTGCAAATTTACATGCAGTTGTAAAAAATGATTCAAGAGTAATAACATGTACCCTTTATCCAATTTTCTTCAAGTGGTATCTCACAAATCTCCAATGTAATATCATAGGAAATAATAATGTTAGTACAACCCATAGAGCTTATGTTGTTTACATCAATTTTCCATGCAGGTGTGTGTGTGTGTGTGTGTGTGTGTGTGTGTGTGTGTGCGTGCGCATGCATATGGCTGTTTACAATTTTATCACCAGAAAATAATCTGTGTAACCACCACTATAGTCAAGATACATTTCCATCTCAAGGATCACTTACAATACCTTTTATAGTCACAACCACTTCCTTCTCTTCTCCCTCACTCCTGGCAACATCGATCTATTCTCCATCTCTGTAATTTTGTCATTTCAAGAATGCCATAAAAATGGAATCACACTGTTTGGGCCATTTTGGGATTTTTTTTCCACACAGCATCCAAGTTGTTACAAGTATCAACTGTTTTTTCTTTGTTTTTAATTACTGAATAGCATTCCATGGAGTGGATGTACCATCATATTTACCCACTGAGGGACATTTGTTTCCAGTTTCAAGCTACACAAACACAGTGGATATGAACATCCACATGCAATTTTTCATATGAACTTCAGTTTTCATTTCTCTGAGAGTCAAATGTCCAAGGGCTTAGTTGCTGGGTTTTATGATAACCATGTGTTTAATTGGAGAAACTGCCCTACTTTTTTTCTAGAGTGATTGTAACATTTCAGATACTTACCAGTAATGTATAAGTGATCCTGTTTCTTTGCTTCCTTGCAATATTTTTAAAAGTTTTACTGTTTTTGGTAGATGTATAGTGCTATCTCATTGTGGTTTTAAAGTTCAGTTCCCTGACAGCTGATGTTGCATATCTTATAAAGTTCATACTTGTCATTGGTACAGTCTCTTCAGCAAAGGTCTGTTCATGTCTTCTGCCTATTTTATTTATATATTCTGCACCTAGGTATTTTATCAGATACATGGCTTGCAATTACTTTCTCCTAGTCTGTAGTCTCTAGTCACAGAGTCTTTGCAAAGAAAATATTTTTTTCTAATTTATCAGGTCTTTTCTTTTATGTATTTTTCAATGTCAAATCTAAGAATTCTTCCTAGACCTAGTTCTCAAAGATTCTCTCCAAAATTTTTTGGGTTTTTAAAATTAATTTTATGTTTTCTATTTAAGTTAGTAATACAATTTGAGTTTAAAATTTTGTAAGTTATAAGACTTAGGTTAAATCTTATTGGTAGGGTAGGCTTGTTTATTTCCTAAGAATGTTCAGTTACACTAGATTTTGAAAAGGCTGTCATTTTTTCATTTCATTGCTTTTGCAGATACATCAAAATATAGTAAGACATAGCTGCATGGATCCTTTTCTGGTTCTCTATTCCATTTCACTTATCCAATTGTCTGTTTTTCCAACAGTAGCACAGCTTTGTCAATTCTAGCTATATTGCCGGTCTTGACACTTGGTAGATTGAGTCTCCTACTTAACTTTTTTTTTCCAAAATTATTTTCTAGCTACTCTAGGTCCAGTGACTCTTCACAAATTAATTTTTTCATCTTTATTGAGATACAATATGCCAATGTGAATGTTTGGGTGTATAACACGATGACTCAATACACTGTATACTGCAGATTATCAGGGGGGTGGGGTAAGAAAGATTAAAAAAAAAAAATGACTGGCCTCTAGAAGTCTCCAAGAAAACCCTTCAATGAGGAGATCAGAATACTCTCACAAAACTGTGTGTGTGTGTGTGTGTGTGTGTGTGGCCAGGTGTGTCCAAAAAAAATCTTAAAACATCTAGTTGCAAATAAATCAAACATTTAATTAAGATACCAAGCATCCAGTCTGTAAAATTCCCTGTGCTGGATGTAACAATATGTCCTCAAACCTGAAATTTGAAAAAGTCAATTTTCTAATTGACTCAGTCCCTGTCACATTAGCAAGAGAAAATTCAGTTCTGAGAGATTTTAGTGCATTAACAAAAAGAATGATTACCACAATAAGTTTAGTTAACACCTCCATCACCTCACCTAATTACCTTTTATGTGTGAGTGTGGCAAGAACAATTATGATTCAATCTCTCTGCCACTTTCAAGTATATAACACAACATTGTTAACCATAGTCAGATCCCAAGAATTTACTTATCGTATAATTGGAAGATTGTGTCCTTTGACCAGTAACTCCCTATTTCCCTCAGCCCCCAGGAACCACCAACCTACTTTTCATTTCTGTGAGTTCAGCTTTTTAGGCTCCACATATAAATGAGATCATCCAGTATTTGTCAGCCTCTGTCTGAATTAACAAAAATATCTTCAAGGTCAATACATGCTATCACAAGTAGCAGAATGTCCTTCACTTTATGGTCGACTACTATTTCTTTGTATGTGCTATATACATAGTATTGTTAAATTACATAAGCATATAGCACATATTATTTATCCATTCACCAGCGTATTAATACTTAGGTTGTTTCTACATCTTGGCTATCGTGCACAACCCTACAGTGAAGATGGGAGTACAGATACTGCTTTGAAAACCTGATTTCATTCCCTGGCAATGATTACCCACAAGTGGGATTAGAGTCATATGGTAATTCTGTATTTTTTGAATAAGTGGCTGTACCAATTTATATTGCCACAGGGGTCCCCTTTCCACCACATCCTGGCCAATATTGCTATCTCCTGACAACAGCCATCTCAAAAGGTGTGAGGGGATAGCTCATTATGGTCTTGAATTGCATTTCCTTGAATTTTATGATCTTGGATATCTTTTTATGTAAAAATGTCTATTCAGGTTCCCTGTGCACATTATTTGTAGTCACATTATTTGACTTTTTGCTACTGAGTGATACCAGTTCCTTGTATTTAGAATGTAAATTCCTTAACAGATGGTTTGCAAATGTTGTGTCCCATTCCATAGGGTGACTTTTCATTTGCTAACTGTTTCTTATACTCAGCAGAAGCTCCTTAGTTTGATTTAGTCCCACTTGTTGATTTTTGTTTTTGTTACATGAATATTTTGGTGTCATATCAAAAAGAATTATTGCCAAGAACATGTCTTGGAGCTTTTTCCCTATGTTTTCCTCAAATTTTATTAATTTGTAAAAAATGTCCTTTACATAACAATGTAATTTGGAGTTTAACTTCATATTTCCATGTGCTTTACTCATCTCCCATAATGATATCCGATATCCTAGCCCCTCCCTCCTCATCTTCTCTTTCCTCTCCCCTTATTCCCACTGATAATCAGTATATTTTTCACATTATTTCAGAATTATTTTTGCAGTGCTTTGCCAGTGTGTTCTCTAAGGTTATTTATATTCTACAAGTAAGTGGAACCATACACCAGTGAGAATGGCACAAATTTAAAAAACTAGCAATGACAAATGTTGACAAGGATGTGGAGAAAAAGGAACTCTCCTACACTGCTGGTGGGAATTCAAACCGGTCCAACCACTCTGGAGAGCTATGTCAGGTTCCTCTGACAAGCTGTCTGACTTACTTCACTCACTCATTTCAAGATCCATCCATTTTCTCCCAAAATTCATCTTTTTTAATGGTTGAGTGGCATCCCATTGATCACATATCCTTCATCTAGTCTTCTGTCACTGGGCACCTACCTGGGTTCATGACTTGGCTAAGCTGAGGACTCTCTATTTAAAAAGAAATACATAAAGCTTTTCATATTAGCTTTTGGATAAATGCCTAAAGAAGAATGGGATATTTCTTAATCATATGGTGTTTCCAATTTTTCCTTGAAGAATCTCCATAACATAAAGGCTGAATCAATTACACTTCTACCAACTGCGTATGAGTGTTCCTCTTTCTCTACACCCTCGCCAACAATTTGTTGTTTCCAGTTTTTGAAACAGGCCATTATCACAGGGGGGAGGTGAGAACTCACTATAGTTTGATTTGCATTTTCTCTATAATAAGCATGTGTGACTCTACACAGTTAACAACATGAATAGCTTTGTACAGTTACCACCACCATGAAAATACTTAACTGTACCATGACTACAAAACTCACTACAATCATACCCAAGCAAGCCCCATTCCCTAAAATAAGATCTGGATCTTCTCTATGTAACGGTTATTTCACAAATATTATATTTGAATGGAATTGCACAGCATATATATTTTTGTGATTAACTTTTTTTTACTCAGCATATTTTCCTTAAGATTCATTCAAGTTATGCTTGTATATAATTAAATCCTTTTCATTGCTGAGTATCATTCTGTGATATATATATATATATATATATATATATATATATATATATATATATATATGTTTAAATAGTTTGTTTAATCATTCATCTTTAAAGGGTATTTGGATAGTTTTGAGACTATTATGAGTAAAATGACTGTGAATGCTCATATACAAGTTTCTAAATGAAAATAAGTTTTTATTTCTCTGGGATATGTGCATGACAGTGAGCTCCTGGGTTATAAGAAAATTCATCTTTGATTTTAAAAGGAACTGAGAAACAATTTCCAGAGAGGCTTCTCCATTTTATATTCCCACCAGCAATACAAGAGTGATCTACATTTTTTACATTACTTTTGGCATTTGGTATTATAACTAATTTTTAGTTTTCCCACTTATCAAAGTGGGAAATGCTTTATCAAAGCATTAGTAACATTTCATTGCCTTTTTAGTTTATATTATTTCTAGTGACTGATACTACTGAACATATTCTCATGCATTTACTTGGCATCTGTGTATTTTCTTTGGTGAAATGTCCATGCATATTTTTCTTACTTTTTTTTTTCTTTCCTAACTGGATTGCTTGACTTTTAAATGTTAAGTTTTGAGAGTTCTTCTCATAGTCTAGATAAAAGCCCTTTGTCAGGTGTGTGGTTTGCAAATATTTTCTCTCGGGCTATAAACTGTCTTTCTATATTTTTACCATATCCTTTTGCAGAGCAAAAGTTTTAAATTTTAATGAAAATGGTTCCATTTTAAAGTAAGAAGGAACAGATTCTGCATACTGGTGACTGAGCTAAATAATTTGAATGAGTTAGCCTAGTACTTTATCTTTGATTTTTCAATAATTTAAAATGATGTGTTGGTGATGATCATTTTACATTTAGAAATCTGGATGTTCTTTCTACATCCATGTTTATTTCTGTCCTTAGGTTTGGGAAATTCTCAACTATTTTATTTTTGATCACGGTCTCCATTCCCTTCTCTCTGCACCTTCTGGAATACCCACTATCTTTATGTTTCTTCCTCTAATTGAGTCTGATTTGTCAGGGCTTCTGAAAATTTCCTAGCCCTGCTTGGGTCATTTCTACATTCCTGTCTTTAATTTCCAAAATTCTTCTGTTGGTTTAAGTCTAGTAAACTCTTTAAGGTAACTAAGTCAATTCTTTCCACATTTGTTTTTATATCATTTTATATCATTCAACATTTCTTTGTGTGTTCTTTTAATATCATCAGTCTCCTTAATGAAGAACTCCCCTTCCTACATCTTGTCTAAGACCCCACCTTTCTGTGTCTGACTGTTCTTTCAAGAGTTCATTTAGCATTTTCAAAATTGTTATTCAAAAATCTTTGTCTGCTAGGTCCTCTACTTCTGTGACCTTTATGTACATCTCTGAACTTCTCCAGCATTTCCATCTCGTGTCGAGGTGTCCCTTGTTTCCCAGGCACATACATTGCCTTATTTGCCTTTTACTGCACTTGAGGTTTGGTTTTGTTTGTTGTTTCTCTTTTCTGTTTACTTTGGCAGCAGGTGGGGGGCATAAGGGAAAGCTGAAACTGACTCCAAGACTCAGTCTCAGTCCTGGTGGGGAGTGAAGGCTGCTCCAGGCAGAGAGATCACTCTGCCTCCTATCCTCTCTCTCTCCAGAAGAAGCTCTGTTCACTGTTTCAGAGATCCTCCCAGGCCCTACCTTCCTGCTGCACTCCTCTGTGGAGTGGGACTCATTGCCACCAGGTAGGAGCTACCTGGTGCAAGCCACTGGATTAAAGAAGGTAGACATGAGCTGCTGGGCAAGAGGTGCCAGGTGCTGGATGCCAGGCAATGGTGGTGGGGTAAGGTGGGCCAAACCACATGGTTCAGCAGTACTTTCTGTGGGAGCTTTCTGTTTGGAGGGAAGAAGGGTCTACACCACCTGCTGGCCCAGCTATCAAGGCTCACGCTGACCTAGTCAGCAGTCCCATGCACCCCACAGTATTATGCCCTCTGAGAAGTCTCACTGGGGAGATTCACCATGCCAGCACACGAGCTGCACAATTCGTGATAGATCCCCAGCCTGTTCTGCTGACTGGAGTGGCTGCTGCCTTGGTCACTACTACCCTTGCCACTTCCTGTTTTGTCCCGACAGCAAACCACTGACCTCAGCATAAAATTTCTGTGGGAAAGTCCCCCGTCTCTAGCAGTGAACTTTTAAATTTTCCTTTGAGCAAATTTCAGTTTAGTTGGCTTGTGTGTGTGTGTGTGTGTGTGTTTATATGAGTTGTGTTTAAGGGTGAGGATCATCCAAGCCTCTTTATTTTGTATGTTTTCTCTTGGGGGGGGTTGCAGTTTTGGGCCTTATATTAAGTCTTTAATCAATCTGAGTTACTTTTTTTGTGGGTAGTGTGAAACAGCAGCCCAATTTCATTATTTTTCTTGTTAGTATCCATTTTCCCAGCACCACTTATTGAAGAGATTATCCTTTTTCCATTGAGGATACTTGGTCCCCTTGTCAAATATTAACCAACTGTATAGGCACGGGGTGTTTTTTGTTTTTTGTTTTTCTGAGCTCTCGAGTCTATTCCACTGTTCTATGTGTATATTTTTATGCAAGTGCCACAATGTTTTTATTGTTATGGTTTTGTAATATAATCTGAGGTCAAAAAGTGTGGTATCTTTAAAATTGGTCTTCTTTCTTAGGATTGCTAGTGTACCCTGTAACTTCACTATATTCTAATAATATTACAGGTTCTAATAATATTTTTGGTGGAGCCTTTAAGATTTCTATACATAAGATCATGTCATCTGCAGACTATTGTACTTCTTCCTTTCCAGTTTAAATACTTTTTCCTTTTTTTCCCTGCCTAATTTATGTCAAGGATTTTCTGACTATGGAGAGGAGGAATTGCAAGAATACCCTGTCATGTTTTTGATCTTAGAGAAAAAGCTTTCAATCTTTCACTGTTGTATATGTCAGCTATGGGTTATTCACATGCTTATTTATTTTGCTATGTTTGGGTACACTTTTTCTATACCCAGTTTGTTAAGAGTTTTTATCATCAAGTTTGTCAAGTGGATTTTTCTCCACCTACTGAGCTCATCAGATGATTTTATCTCTCATTCTATTCAATTGGCATATCAAGTTTACTGATTTATATCAATAAATCATTAACCATCTTCACATTTCAGGGATAAATACCACTTGCTCCTACTGTATAGTCCTTTAAATGTGCGGTTGAATTGGTATGCCTATATTTTGTTAAGAATTTTTGCATACTTAATGCATTGAAGATAATAGCTTGTAGTTTTCTTTTTGCAGTGTTATAAACTTTGTTACCAAGATAAAATGAATGTGGGAGTATAACTTCCTCTTCTATTTCTTTTTGAAAGAGTGTGAGGAAGACTGGTGTTAATTCTCTCTCCGATGTTTAGTAGAATTTACCAGTGAAGCCATTTGGTGCAAGTTTTACTTTGCTGGGAGGTTTTCAATTACTGATCCAATCTCCTAACTTGTTATTGATCTGTTAAGTTTTTTATTTCATCGTGATTCATTCTTGGTAGGTCGTATGTTTCTATGAATTTATCCATTTTTTAGGTTATCCATTTTGTTGTTGTATAATTGTTCATAGTAGTCTCTTAGGATTCTTTGTATTTCTGTGGTATTGACTGTAATGGCCCTTCTTACATTTAGGCTTCTATTTAATTCTCTCTCGTTTTTACTTTTTAGTCTAGCTAAAGATAGGTTTATTTTGCTAATCTTTCAAAAATCACCTCATTTTGTTGATTTGTCAATTGTTTTGTTGTTCACTATTTGATATTTACTATTTCCTCCCCTCTATTGAATTTGGTCTTAGCATGTTATTCTTTTTCTAGGTCCTTGAGGTGTAACGTTACATTGTTTATTTGGGTCATAATCCCAAAAGACACAATCCCAAACACCAAAATCCTGAAAGACAAAATATTATTGAAAGCACAAAATTCTGAAAGTTCTAAATCCTAAAGATCATAATCCAAAATAGCAGGAGGAACATTTTAAAATTCACAAATACGTGGAAAGTCAGCATCATATTCCTGACCAGTCAATAGGTCAAAGAAGTTAGAAAAGTGAACATCAGGTGAGGGAAACTCAACTTACCATTAGATCCTACTGACAGTGGGACAGAAGATTACAACATACTGATGATTAGCTCTCCTTACAGCACCTCATTGGGTTTTATTTTTATTGGGTAGAAGTGAATGTTTAGCTAACCAATGTGTTCAGCTCTTAGCTGAATGGGAGACTGAGCTCCACCTTCTCCCACCAGGCATACATTGGAAGATTAACTCCTACTCAGCCCTATCAATACCACTAAGTGGGGCAATAGGAGTGCTACCACCTGCTAGCTCCCCCACCTACTTCCTCTCATTGAGAGTCAAGGGGAAGGTCAGCTCTTACCAGGTCTACCTAATTTTGGTGCCTGCGTGTGTGTGTCTCCATTTTTTCTATTGTGTGTGACTAGTGTAGAGTGTAGTGTGGTGTAGAGCAACAAAAAGGTTTTCTGTTGTTGGGCCATCACCTTCCTTATCCAATGACTAGAGAGCATAAGATTTTCTTGGAGCACATTTTGTTTGTGAATTTTAGAGATTGAGAGCATGCATATCCTGTCCAGGAATTAGGGGAGGCAATAAGAAAACCCAGGGAACTTACTGTTATTTCCTTCCTCAAGTCCCAAGGTCCCTAAGCAGGCTTCCTTCTTCTTTACTTTCAAAGCCTTCCTATGCTTCCTATGCTTGTTATGTCCCAGGAGTTGAATTGTTAAGAGGGAGGCCCTGGGAAGAGAGGGGCTAGTCCTTCTTAGCAGAACCAGGGTCCCTATTTAAAGAAAAAAAATCACCATATTCTGACCGCATATAATTTTCTATAATTTTTACTTACCATAAGTTTTTAATTTCTGTAATAAATTCTTTTTACATACAATTTAAAGACTCTGTAAGTCTCCACTGAATAGAGAAACCATGATTTATATAATTATTGACCTAGTGTTGAAAATGTAGATTCCATAATATATGGAGTACATAACTGATGAAAATGGTTGTGCCCTAAAGTTTTTCTATATTTGGGGTTATTATCTTGGAATCCCAGAAGTAAAATAATATACAGCTCAATAGTAAAATGAAAGCATGCCCCTTCTGTTCTCACCAACACTGGGACTTCAACATGCCCCTAAACACAAGCCAATTTGATAGCAAAAGAAAACAGAATCACAGTGTGCCCTAAAGCGCATGTCTCTGGCCACCAACAGAGCCGATCAATTGCCCTCCTTTTGTAAACTGGCTTTTCATGTTTTTTGTTTTGCTTGTTCATCTTCTGTGGCCTTACACACTCTTTGGGAATAGCCTTCCCAGTAGAAGAACCTGGCGTGATATGTACAAGAAGCTTTCTTAAACCAAAAACAAATAATAATTCTCAAAAAATCAGCCAAAAGAAAATCATTTTCATTCCCTTCCTCAACTTTTACAAAAACTAAGTGGCTAACAGGAAAACACCTGCCAATGAAACCAAGACATCAGATGAAAATAAAACAAGAAACACTTCTGATTTCTGGATAACTCTTAATCTTAAAAATTCTGATGTCTAAGAAAAATAAGCATTTCCTGAGTCTTACCTGAAGCATAACAACATTGTCACCTTCAAAAGTTACAAACACATCTGTGTCACATTTTAAGCCTGAGATTCGGTTTTCCATCATGTAACCCTGTTGCAAAGACAAAGAAAAGAAAACATATTTAAAGTGTGCAATACCACCATTACAAAAGATTATTTTTCCTTGAAGTTTAAAAAAAAACACAGAAAATAGAAAATAGAAAAGAAGAAAATAACTGTATTTCTCCTACCCAGAACAACCACACTAACTATGGAGATCCATCAGCATTAGCTTCTGGTGCATAGATTTTTTGGGTGTTGCTTTCGTTTGCAGTAAAATCATTTGAAAATAGTTATGTCAATTTTTCTAAAATATTTCAACAAGTTATGCCCTTCTTTTTCTCCCTCTCTTCCAAAACTTAGAAATTTTAAAAAGTGTCAAGGTATTAGTGATTACGCTCTAAGCTATGTGAGAGATTGATGCTTCCCTAAACCCTTCAACGACCATTTTCAAATTAGTGCATAGCTGTTCAATGTTTAGGAGCCAATGTAAAGGTCTGAAATCGCCACTATACACCTTACTGTCATTAAATATTCTTCTTCCTCCTTCCCTCCCTCCCTCTTTTACTTCCTTCATCTGTCCCACACTTTTTCTCCCTCTTTCTCCCTCTCCTCCTTTTCTTTCTTCCTTTAAATTGCAGTAGCCTGTTGCTCATTTTCAAAGTGTTGATAGTGTTTCTGCACACAAACTGAGTCCCGCAAGAGAAAGTGGATCAGCCCCAGGCAAACGTGAAGGCAGCTTGTTTGCCTTAGTTTGGCTGCAGGTTCTTCCCCTTCTCAAGGCTCTACACTCTAATTCTTCCAGAGCCTTGTTCTCCCCATTAAATCTCCAGAATCATTCCACTCTCAAACCCTGCTTCTACAAAGCAATCCTGCCTAAAGAATCTTTATCAGAGGTGTCAGTTTTGTATTTAGCATGTCAGCTCTAGGGAATGAAAGATGTAGGGCCTGTTGAAATTTTCAAGTCACATGAGATTTGGAGAGTCACAGAAGGGTGCCCCCATGGTCAACCACATACTCCAATCTACATGTCCATTAATGCCTCGGGATCTGCTTCATTTCTGAAAACAGCTACTTGAGTCACGGAAGTCAGCACTTCCAGGGTTCAGATGCCTACAGAACCCTGAAGTCCTATGAAGATCAGCATCTCCTGGCTTCCTGCCTCAGAAGTCAGCCCCTTCAGCATCAGAGAACACTGGGCAGTATTAACATCCACAATTTACAAGCAAAGGCATCTTCACAAGCCTGGAGGAACCCTCAATTACTTTCACATGTGTCTGGTGATTATATTTAGGATGATTAAATCAGTAACGCTTCCAACCTGGAGCAGCTCAGCCTCCTTGCCACCCCATAACCGCAGGGTTAAGTCTGCTCCCTAAAAGGCAACCACACAAAATCAGGTTCTGACTGAATGTGATCACACCTCAGAGCACTTCCCCCACAAGTCTGGGGCTGACTCATTTTCATTTAATTGTACCATGTCTCAAGTATCCACCACAAGTCAGGTACTGTACAAGGTGCTTTACACAAACTTCATTTATTTCCCTTAATTATTTTCATCCTCACAACAGCTGTGACCCCTGTGAGTCTTGAAAGACTGTTCATGAATAAGCTCCAAGGTGTAGTGTAGAAAAGATTCCTACTAAATATACCATTTCCATGTTGGGAAGAAGCAGTTCTACAGAGGCAGCATAGCTGTGCAATGCTCAAAATAATAATTTTGAAGAAGCAAAATGCTCAAAGAGGGAGTCACAGCCTCTTTGCTACTGTCTAGCATGTCTGAACATGTTCAGACCTTGCCCTGGAAACCTGTCCATGGGGGATTTAAAATGACCAGAGAGATAATCTACTCAGAGGGCAACAGAATCAGCAACTGAAGACTGCAGTCTCTCACAAAATAGACACCGGGAGTCCTGTGAACGTAAACATGTTTCATCTTAAGTAGTTTTCAATGCAATGTAATTTATTTCTCTCTCAGCTTTGAAAAACAAGGAAAACCGCATGTCCATTTTCCTTATGATTCTAGACTCTCAGAGCTGAGGTAAACAAGGCTTATAACCTTCAGAGAGCTTGCAGGCAACTGAAAATGAAACAGCAACGAGAAAACCCAAGGGCCAACTAGGTGTGAGGCAGTGTCTGTGGTCAGCACCTTGCGTACAATCTCCTGAAAGTGCCAGAGGCTTGTTTATGGTCTAATTTCCTTAGAATAGGCCAGAAAATCCTCAAAAAATGTCTAAATCCCTGGAATATCTGAAGTAACCTACTTAGATACTACATAGGTTCAAAAAGCCAAAGGCATCCATGATCCACATACAGACAAGTTTAAAGGAAGACACGAGACAAAGAAAATTTACTGGATGGGACTTGCAGTCATTTTCTTGAGGAATGATAGCCTACATCTGGAGTCCCTAATTCTTTGGAGACAACTTATTATCAATCAGTAACGTTTCCAACCTGGAGTAATTCAGTGTGTGTGTGATTTTCTACATAAAAATGAGCCTTTTGGGGAAGCCCACGGGGATTACAACTGAGATGGAAAAATGCACATTATGATATAAAAATAAACTATTATATATTTAAAAAAAAACTTTTAAGGGTTTAATAACCTAAAGGAAAACCCCATTAATATATACAATGCACATTTCAATATACCAATAGCCAATTTTTATTAAATCTTAGATTCACTTAAAAACTTTCAAAAACATTTTATGGGGGTAGAATGGGGAATGGGATCAAAAACAGTGGGGGGAGGGAAGTGCACTGGACTATGGTGATGGCACCACAGGTGATTTGGTGATGGGAAACCCATGGGGATTACAACTGAGATGGGAAAAGGCACAAAATGATGTAAAAATAAACCATTATTATATCTTCCAAAAAAAAATGAGCCTTTTGGCTCTTTTATAACTAAAGCAATACATAAGATGGAAAATGGAGGAAAATGATAAAGAGCCATCCATAATTTCGTGATGCTGGAGGTAAAAGAGTTCCTGAGAAAGATAAACCCAAGAACAAGACCCGGGGAAGGAACTGGAAGCCCAACAACAGACACAGGTATTAGAGGGGAGGCAGGTGAGGAGGGACCCAAAGCCGACAAAGCCCATGCGGGTAGAGGGAGGCCTGGGGTGTGTGGAAAGCTGTAGAGTATGGCTGAGCCTAGAAGGAGAGTGAGGGCAGACCGAGGGGCCTCTAGGATGTCAGGGACAGGAGCAAGGGAGAGAGCCTGAGCAAAATGAGATGGTGGTTTGCGGGGGAGCAGGAAATACGTTAGTCGCATAGTCACCCACAGCACCCATGGGTGGCAAGTTGGGGCACAGCCCTGGGCCTGCAAGTGGTCAGAGACACCAGCACAGCAGGTGGCACCTCAGCGCTTGCTTGCTTCACACGCTATAAACCAGCTCCCCGGCATGTGCTAAGAGGAGGGGCAGTCAAGGAAGTCACTGTCTGGGACAAAGTCTATGTTCTGAGTTACAGAGGTCATGTCACTTCAATTTCTACTCTTCACCCCAACATCTCAGCACCCCGTCACCCACAGAGATGAGAAAGGTGAGGTTCAGTGAGGCTTTCCACTGTGCTCCAGCTGCACGGCTTTGCCCACTTCTCTGAAGTTTTGTAAAGCTGCTCTCTGTGTCTGAACACTCCCCTGGGCCCATAGCGTGTCTCCCTTGCCTCCAGTTAGTCCTCCACACTGCAGGGAGCTGTTCCTGATTGTTCCTTCTGAAACAGCCGCTCCACCCACCGCCACCATACCCCATCTCCTTATAGCAGCTTGTTTTTTCTTCACAGCATTTCACTCTTTTAATTACGCATCCATGCTAAAGTCTGCTTTTTAGCATGTATCTGTCTGTCTGTCCCCTCTAGAATGGACATTCCATTTTAGAGAGCGTCCATTCTACACAGGCTGTACCCTATTCACCACCAGACCCTCGGCATGAAAACAGGGTTCGGTACTTTAGAGGAACACAGTATCTGGCATTTGCATTTGATCAAATGAAATTATCTGCAGGTTAGGGTAGGAACCTTGAGCCCTTCAATTCAAATGCCAACATGCACTCTTTTCTTTTACAAGGTGGGCAGAGGGCAGGACAGACAGAGGGACATGGAAAGGGAAGGAGAGATGAAGACAAAGGAACAAACTGCCCGCCTCGGAAGCGCTCTGCCAGCCCTGCCCTGGGAGAAGGGCACCAAGCAGGACCTGGGCTGATAGAGGGCAGAGCTCAGATGCAGAGGAGACAGCCGGTGACAGGGAGTCCATGGCCAGGCACAGAAGGGCCAGGATGTCAGAGCCCACACTTGGTGTTCAATAGCGGCAGGAGTGACACGTGGACAGGCAGGGCAAAGCCCTGAAAAATGGCTATCGGGGCTGCTGGTTCAGAGCTCAGGTGGCTGGCGGAGTGTCTAAGGGGCTTAGAGATGGGCAGAGATGTTCATACATGAGCCTTAACTGAGGCACGGGGCTCCTGAAAAGTGACTGAATTCAATAAGGGTACTACAGATACAGCTGTGAGCGGAGGAAGACAAACAGTAAACACAAATCCCACTTCAGCTTCTCCAGCCTGCACTCTGAATGGCACTGCTGGGCCAGATCCTGGCATCTCCGCCTCTCCCATTGGAGGGCCAAGAAGAGGTGATGTGAGCACCTCAAGGAGTGTAAAGCAGAGCACTGATCAGCCCAGCACACAGACTCCACCCTCTCAGAGACCAGGACAGGTGCAGGGTAAGCGGGGAGGGGAGCCCTGCCTGGGCCCAGTGACAATCAGCAGTCAGTTATTCTAACAGGGGTGGGAGATCAAGGAGGAGGAGGAAGAAACAGGAGATACAGATTTGACATTGAGCAAGTGCCCAAAACAAACAATATTATCTGCAATAGCCACATGAACCCAGAGGAGAAGGTGCCACTTTCTCAGTGACTGGGACACCCGAATAGGACACACAGAGCTGGGAGAAGAACACAAGTCTGGAGTTGAATGTGACATCATGCCAGGGCCCTCTGTGGGGCTAGACCAGTAGACAATAGCATCATGCATGGGATTTGGGGTGCCGTGCAGGGCTGTGGCCTCAGCAGAAAAGACCAGGAAGGTTGCTGTTGCATATTGAGGGTCTGGGAGCCTCAGTTACCACCCTATCATCTGCCTAGGGACCAGATAAGACACAGCCCTTCCTTCCCCCAACCAGTTCTGAGGTTTGCCCCGAAGTCTCCCTGGAGCCCCCTTCCTTTGAGGTGCCACCCTTTATTCAGATGCAACATCTGTGAGGAGCTGCCACAGCCAAGTCGGTCAACTCCAGGATGAGGCATACAGACTGAATCTGTTCTTGGTCAGACAGAAAAGACCTGCCAGGCCCCAATCTTGCAGGTCAGAGTGATACGGGTGTCATGCCTTCCTCCCAACCTCATCCTCCCAAAAGCCAATGACCTTGAGAACCTGCTTCTGCCAAGAAGGTGGAATGCCTCCCTACTGTCCAGGTTACCAAGGGATCTGCTCCTTCCATGGTACTTTCTAGAAGTGTCTGAAATATTCTTGGGCAATACCAGGGCTATCCTTCATACTCTTCCTACAACTGCTGCCATGGAGCATTTTTACCTCCATCTTGCCACCATAAGGCTCCCTTTTGTGGTTCTTTTTAATCTTGTAAGACTCATCGTTGTCTCAATTTTAACTGGGGTGCCAAAGATATGCACTATGCAGGAAGGCCACATGCCAAAACCCAGTTCTTGGGTTTCTGTGTTTGAGAAAGCATCCTGGCTAAGTGAAAGGCAGAGGTGTCAGGGCTCCCAGAGCCCTTTATACAACATGTGATGCTGTTTTGAGTGGGAGGGACTCCAAGTGCCTCAGGTCTGCCCACAAAGCAGCCCTGAAAGCCTGGGTGGTGTGCTCTTAACTCTCACTCTGCGTCTCTCTTGGGACTCTCTCCATGGCAGGACATGAAAAGTTGGCCCTTCATGCATCTCAAGTTAAAACTGAAAGTTTCTTTGAGGGGGAGGAGGGTCTATCAAATCATTGATGAGAATCATACATGTGTGTATTATGGGCTGAATTGTGCCCCCCAAAGTTTACATATTGAAGTCCTAATCTCCAGTATCCCAGAATGTGACATCATTTGGAGACAGGGCCTATAAAGTAGTAATTAGGGTAAATGAGGTCACTGGGATGAGCCCTAGTTCTCATGAGAAGACATTAGGGCCAGATACAAGAAAGAGGGAAGACCATGTGAAAATGTGGGGGTGCAGGGGGGGGAACAATCACAAGTCAAGGAGAGAGGCCTTAGAAGAAACCAAACCTGCCACCACCTGAATTCATAACTGTTGCCCTCCAAAATGTAAGCAAGTGCATTTTTGTTGTTTAAGTCATACAAGCTGAGACACTCTTGTTATATAAGCCCTAGCAAAACCAAATACTGTGTGTGTGTGTGTGTGTAGATTGTTATGCATCTTGCTTGTTTACAACCAAAGATAACTCAAGGTGAACTGCTACTCCATCCAATGTGAATAAATCCTTTGGTGTCTGAGAAAATCCTTCTCTAAGCCATCATCTCAAGACACTCAATAGCAACTTGGGTTTTTGCTATAGAATGAAATGGTTGTTTCCAGAATATTTCTTCTTCCCACGCTGAATTCCTATATGGGGCATTTGGTTATATATTTCTATTTGGGGTAGGGTGGGAGGAGATGAGAAAAAGGGGAAGGAATAGTCTTCATCCAAAAAATAAGTGAATAATATTTTCCATTAGCTTATTTCAATCTTAATAAAAAGAAAGAAAGAAAGAGATGTGGAATCGCCAGAGGGAACTCTAAACTCCATGCTCCTAAAGCCAACAGAATCCTCAGGGGTGATGCGGGCCAGAACCTCGGCTCCGTGAGGAAAGAGCATATTAGGTAGACGCGTTACCCTATCTCTGCCTTCTGGGTTACATCGAGCCTCTCAGCAAGTAATTGTGAATGTCATTAGGTTGTGTCCCATTTCAGTGAGAGCCCCACAAGATATTTTTTATGATTCAAACTTTGGACACTGAAAGTTTAATATTTTCCTGCTGTTTTTAATATCTCTGGTTTTCTTTCTTTTTTTTTTTTTACTGTATGATTACATTTAATAAATGTATCCAAATAAATCAGAAACAGGTTTTCTCCCCACCCCCTTGAAACAAATTGAGGGTAAATGTTGTTACTTTGAAAAAGAGAAAACAGACACAATCAGTCTTATTTGTAGGGGTGAGGCAATTGAAAACACAAAGACTAACCCACCAACCAGGAGAAATATCTCTTAAAAGGTGAATTAGCTTTATACTTTTTATACTTTTATTAGCTATATACTGTATATCTATGCAGCTCCAGTATGGGGGAGGAGGCAGCTGGTGTGTGTGAGATTCATGAGAAACTTTTGTGACAACCATGATCTGGGAGGTGTCATCTGATAGCCAAGGTTCAGGACCTAGCAATGGTGGTTGTGATGAGGAACTCTCCCACCTGCATGATGTGCTGTGAGGTGAACCTTCGCTCTCCAGGCTTATCAACTGGGAAAGAGGCTAGGAGGCAGTTCATTCATTCATGGATCCTGTACACACACACACACACACACACACACATCAATTAATGCAATGCACCATATCAACAAAAGTAAAACTAATGCAGAAAAAGCATTTGATAAGATTTAACACCAATTTATGATAAAACCTCTCAACAACATGGGAAGAGAAGAAAATTACCTCATTATAATAACAGCCAATGTAATACTCAGTGGTGAAAAGCTGAAAGCCTAATACTTATTGTCACTTCTATTACAGCAGTTTTACAGGTTTTACTCAGAGCATTCAGACAAATTCAGTAAGTAAATGGAATCCAAATAAAAAAGAAAGTAGTAAAACTATCACTATTTGCAGTATTTACTATATAAAGAAGGTCCTAAAAACTTCATCAAAAAGTTACTAAATGATAAATGAATAAAGCAAAGTGGCAGGTTACAAAACCAACATAGAAAAATCCATCACTTTTTTATACACAACAAATAAGAAGCAAAAAGATTAAGAAAATAACTTCATTCAATCGCTAAAAAAAGAATTAACCTAACAACGGAGGCAAAACACCTATACAATAAGAAATATGTTACTAAAGGTTTTTGCTCCAAAAACAGGAGACTAAAGCTATCCCATGCTCATGGATACCAAGAAAGAAATGTAAATACATCCAAGAAGAAAATGTTACTAATTACCAATGAAATTACTATCTTCACAGAGAACTACAACAATCAAGTAACTAAAATTATTGTAACACTTCAACAAAGTGGTAAAAAGATCAACGTAAAAAATTCATCTCTATTTATATATAACAGCCACAAAGTAGTATAGACAGAAAATATTTTTACAACTATCATTTATATTATAGTATATGAAAAATGTCTTCTCTTCCCCCAATATAAGTGGGGCATCCATAGGCATGTTCTTGATGTGACCATATTCCCAAACCAAAAATGACTGAGTGGGGAAGGATTCCAATTCAAACTGAGTGAGTGATTCAGCGCTGATTCATGAGACATCATCTCAGATTAGATAGAGCTGGAATGGAGATAAATGCCACAGCCAAAGGACAGTCCAGAATGCAGAGGAGCAAGAAGAATAGGCAGACACTAAAGATGCAATGCCTGAGACTGTGGGCCATGAGGGAAGGCTACACAAGAGCAGAACTCTCTCTGATCCAGATCCTTTCACGGGTGCTGAGCCTTATGGAACCTGGATTCCAGAACAAATCCCTTTCTCTACTTAAAATGCATTTCCTATCTTGCTTGAGTAAGTCTGTAATGGGTATCTCTTACTTGCATCTAAAAGAACTTTAATGATCACAAATTCAAAAGTACAGAAAAAAATTCCCCATCTTATTTCCTTAAAGTGATGGGGTAAATCCTTCTGGAGAGTTATGAACCATCTCAAGGGAGGGTAAAATGAAAATACAGTAGATTCAGAATTTGGCAAATTCAAATCAGGATCGATGCCAGTTCTATCCATTATTTTCTTGTATGTCTGGATGCAATCCATTCCACATAAAATTTATAATCACCTTTTTTATGCCCTTAAAAACCTTGGGCTGAGATCTTCAAAGGAATGCTGCCAGTAAAATGGATAGTCCTTGGCTTATTTTAGTTATCTCCCTTTTCTTTATCAGTGATGAAGGTCAGTTTTATTGCCTGCAGCTCTCCCACTCTAATTTGCCTAACTAGATAAGACCCACTAACATAAGATACTCACAAACATGACATGTAGATTTTCTTACTGGGAAGATGCTTCTTTCCAGCAGCCACAGATTAATAGCAAACACATAGGCTTGTTTTTAAAAGCATATATTATATTAAATGGGGGTTAAGTGTAGAACATTGATTAATACAAAACACAGGGTCCAAAAGCAAAGTTATCATCTTTTTAACCCTACGCTACCCCTCCATTAAAAAAAAAAAAAACAAAAAAAAAAACAAAAAATCAAGGTTCTGAATTATGGACATGAGCTTTGGTGTTGGAAGATATGAAACACCACTCCTGCCTCCACCTTCTTCTAGACCTGAAGAAACAGTATCTCTCTCTTCTGGCCTTAGTCCTTCCATACATGGGAAAACCATAAAGATAATAATTCCTATTCATAGGACTATTAGAGAATTAAAGATAGTGACATCTATACAGGTCCCTGGCACTTTACTGAGCAGAAGTCCAGAGAAAGGCCTCTTTCAAAAATAAGAACTGATTCCTCAAATCTTGGAGCAAATTGCAAAATAATACATAATTTACAAAACAATTTTTATTATGTTGCCTTTCTAACTCCCCTCAACAAAATAGGTTGTCTGCATAATGCTCAGAGACAGTGGTGATAAGAGAAAAAGCCTAGAGTTTAACCAAGAGCCCCAGAATATTGAGATTTTTTCTTGAAGACCTATAGTTCACTCAAAGAAAAAGGTCTCTAGTTGATGAACTGGAAAGAGAGGGAGCTGATCAGACTCACTGGTGCCCTGGAAAAATTAGGATGGGGTTGAACAAAGAGTTTGGCTGATAAAGTTGCCATGGTAACCACTAAGCTCTTTATACAGGGGTCAACACTTGGACCCCAGCCAGTCTATTCTCAGAAGACTTTCCAGATCTAGCTGTGGACCCTCTCGGAGTATAGGCTTTCTCTGAAATCCTCCCACTCTACTGTCCAGTTACTTGGTGCTATGGCAAAGCCCATCTTTCACTGACCCTGATCACACACCAGATCCCAGCCAGCTTGACCCATAACCTTCAGACTTAGAGTCCTCTACCAACACCACTAGCTACACATGGCCCAGGCACCAGCCAGGATTTTTCTTGGCTCTGTTCCTTCTTAAGAAATTGGATGGAGAGCAAAATGGTCTCTGCCATGTGAGCTCCAAGTTAGCCTGACCTACTTATCTGTTTTGAGAGATACATGTCCAGGGGATTGCTGTGAAAAGCTGAGCGTTTAAAAAAAAAAACAAAAAAAACAAACAAAAAAAACACCATCTATTTTATTCCACAGAATGGTAAATCTGCAGCATCCAGGATAGAGAGGTGACCCCCAAAGAACTGTGCACCCATCTGCCTGTCTGCACAGAGCCTGCTCTGCCTGAAGGATTTCTTATTCCAGAAGAATTTCAACTCCTGAGGGTGGGTAAGGACCTGCTGTATTCTTGGATTTTTCAGTCTGTTTTATCTGGCTCTTCTTTGGTTCCTTTTGGTTCTCTCCTGCAATCAGAGGCCCTGCAATCTTTTACTTCTGCAACACCCCAGAAACTGGGGACCATGTGTGAGTATCAATAAGCAGAAACAGGCTCCCAGCAGAGCCTGGCCAGGCTGCTTCAAGAATGGAGTAGGACTTCATGTCACCTCTTTGGGACTCCCAGAGTTATGTTTTGTTTATTTCAAGCATTGACTCTGTTCCAAGAAATAGTTGATGCCCAGTAGATGAGGTGGTGTTGAATCTCCCTAAGGAATAAGTCTTGGGTCTAATTCTACTAAATAACCAGGGGGCTCAGCATAACACCACATTTTTTTTTTTTTAATTTACAAACACAATTGCTTCAGTGTTCTCTTATGCAATCTTTAAAATATAATGAGTCAGTCACTGCCCAGCTGGATTACATCTCCAGACAGCAAACAGCAGCTCCAAATCCAACATGAAAGGACTGGTCAACGCGTGTTTACTGATAACCTTATCATCATGCTGGGTCATAGATCTCTTCTGAGACTTTATCCTGTTCCAGTTCTGTGAAGTTATTCTTTATTCTGCTTCAGCCAGTTCTGCTCTCCCAAGAGGGATTCTGGAACACACTGATGAAAAACGGAGCAGCCAAAGGCTGAGATGAGAAGACTTTCACAGAAAGGGCCCTGGTGAGGGAACCCTGAAATCTAGCTGTGGGGATTGATCCTGAGAGTCTAGGAGCCCAGAAATGTTATCTTGCAGAACTGTTATCAATGGAGCCAAAATGGAGGGTACAGCCTCTGGTAAGGGCATACAGATACAGGAAACAAGGGATACTATAAGTGTAAAAATTGTGGCTGTGCAGGCCCAAGGTCAGCAGCTGGGGCTAGAGTTACAGCTCTACCCCAGTGATGGGGTGATAGGAATCATGCAGCCAATCTAGGCTGCAAGCCTGTCTTTGCAAACCTTGTGCTCTGGAGTTGGAGTTGCTGAGAATGTGACTTGGCCCCATGGTTCTCACGAGGCAGCTACCATCCCACTTGTTGAATGGGGAGCGGTGGGGTGAGCAGGGGGTGAAGATCTGGGATCTTCATTGTAGTCACATTCAGGAAAGGGAAGAAGAGGAGAAACAAGTATTAACTGAGTACCTGCCATGTGTTAGGCTTCATAAAGAAACTGAGGATCCCAGTGGTGAGGTCCTAGGTCACAGGTGTGTGAAGAGGTGGCCGTCCCATCTCTCTGAATGACCCTCTGCACAATGCAGCAGAAACGCAATCCAGAGCTCTGCTTCCCCTACTGCTCTCTGACAACTGTAGGAAATTCAATCTAGGCCTGCCTGACTATGGAGAAAAGGGGCTACGTGCAAGTACAGCTAATATCACAGTCTTGAGAACGTGGTTGACCCTGTCAATCCTTAAGGAAAGGTGGGAAACAAAGAGAAGCAGCCAAGACCTGACTCCTTGACTAATCAGCATCCACAGAGTTTCACTCTCAGTGATCCCATGTGGGCAGGTGAAGAGTTTTCATCATGTCCAAATGAAGCCAGTTGGAGTCTCCACTTACACACTGAGATTAGAAGGCAAAATGCAGAACATATGGAAGCATAAAGCCCTGGCTATTGGGAATGTTGCCCGGCTGCATGCCAAGAGTAGGTTTTACTACCCAACTCATCTCCCGGCCCTTTTCCAACTCACCGAAGAGAGTTGGGGTAAGTAAATTAACCAATTCCTCCTCACTCCTCTCAGCTATACAACTGAAAGAAAGAGTCAAGGATTTCCATAGAGGGGCTGATAGGAAAAGAAGGGTCCAGTTTGCCAATCAGCCTCCACAATTTGAGAAGATCCAGTTTAGCACCAACTTCTGGGCAACTCAGCAAGGTATGTCTACGGGCTTCTGAAAACAGGTCCAGTAAGGGAGTGACCCAAGGTCACACAGATGTAAAGGGAATAGATTATAGTCAAATTAGGCTCATGCCATGAAAATGGACTCAGCTGTCTCCTGGAGTACAGGGCATAAGTCAGTGTGTCCCTTTTGTAGATGGTGAGATGGTTTGGAGCATGGGCTATGGTGCAGAATCTTTGAAGACTCTCTGCCATGTTTTCGCTGCTTAACCTTGGGCAAGTTATTTAATGAACGTTCCAATAAGTATTGTTCATTTGGTAATCTGACTTTGGAAATTTTTTCTTTTTTCTATGAAATCTCTTTATCTCAACCTTCATGCACAAAAAGTGACAGATTATGCTGAGAAGGTAGAGGTAGTTGGAAAAATTAGAAAGTAAAAATAAAGGAGTTAAAAGACACAGATTTAATTCCAAAAGGTCACTTCTATGTGTACTCTCATTTATCTATTTTATAGTTCAATATGTCCTTTAAACAACCTTTCATTCCTGCAGCACTCAACCTACACTACAGAAGCAACAAGTACCTAGGCTCCTGTCCAAACAGCCCATCTAAGGCTTTCCTATTATTTCCCAACATAGGAAGATAATGTTACTAAAATCAACCATCGGGGCCCTCTCTGGTGACACAAGGGGTTAAAGCACAGCACTATGAAGCTCTCTACAGCCATTGCAGAACAAGTTCAACTCCCGGCAGGGTGAGCTGACCCACATGGCATGGATGACCTCTCCTGTCACACCTGCTGCTCCCCTCATCAGTGTATTTCAGACCATCTGCCTGTTCTGCTCTCCACTCCGTCTCTGGTGACTCCTCTTACCAACCCCTCACACACATCTCTGGCCTGTACCCCAGTTCTTGCATGCATAAATAAATCTTTCTAAAAAATAAAATCAATAATCAAATGCTACAAAAATATTAATCTGTAGAAAGAAAGAATCAGAATTCAGAAGTTTCTATAGAAAAGTTTAAGAGCAAAAGGCTCTGAACTCTTGTCTCGACCAAACACTAGAGGCTGCTGGACCTTGATTCCTTCCCTGGGATATGAGATAAATAAGCCAAGCAGACAAGAAAAGCTCATCATTTTTGTGCCAGTGCCTTTGTATCTTTCACATTTTCAAGTACATAATTTTAATCCCAAAGGGCCAAATTAGTACCATTTTAGTGAAAATTAAATTAGTGATTCTGGTTCAGCAGAAATCACCTCACAATCTGAGCCAGAAAATGTATTAGCCTGAAGGCTGGGTTCTTTTGATCATGGTAGACACAATTCTGCCAGCCTGTAGCTCCCAACTCTATGAAGCAAGACTCTTTCTGTTTGATCATTGAGTCTGGCCTATGTTTTGAAAACACAGGTTGTGACCTACTAGCAGGTCATGATATCAACTTAATGCATCATAACTACCACTTCTTAAAATGACATTAAAAAGTGTTAGAATACATCAGACTAGTGAGGCAAGTGCTGTTAAATGAAATTTACTTTTTAGAAATCATATGTAGATGTCTGTAAATATAGGGTGGTAATGAAAAGTGTACCTTTTACTTTGGATCATGATAAAAAGAGGTTGCAAGCCACTAGTCCAACAACATTAAAATTCTGTGGAATGGGAAATGGTATAACCTTTGTTGACAATACAAATGTCATTTTCATACATGATCCCAAAGAAACAATCACAGGTATGCCAAAAAAAGGTCCTAAATATTTTGATAATGTCATTTACAACAGTAAAAAACTTTTGACATAAACTAAGGGGTTGATTGAATAAATTAGGGCACATCTACATGATACAACTTTACTGAAAAACCGTGACCTGAAGGCATCCACATCAACTCTGACGTTGAAGGGAAAGGCTAGAATATGTTGACGCACACACACGCACTTCATAGAAAGAATCATCACTGTCATCTCTGGGAAGTGTAAATGTGGACATAGTTAATTCTTTGTATTATTCTGTTTTTTTTTTTTTAATCTACAAATTACTATTGTGATTAGTAAACAGTATGATAAGTGTGATTTCAAATATGCTTTACTGAGCAAAGAAGCTGGTCTGCACAGATACTGCTCACTTTTAGCAACATTAACAAACATTAAAGTTAGCAGTCAAGAAAAACAGGCCAGATGTTTAGGGTACAAGCAAAAATTAGGTGTCACATGTACTCATATCTTAAAAATAGTACAACGAATTTCCATCCTAACCCTCCTCTCAAGTCCCAGTCTACGATGTCAAGATGGACATGTACAGATTTTAGAGCTAATAAATATCACCACCGTTCTGAATATGAGTAGCTTATAGGAAATGCCAGTGTTGCCCAAAAAAAGTAACAATAAAGTCAGTATTTAAAAAAAACTGTTAAAGAAAAATAATAATAATAATAAAAAGGCAAGATAAAACAAAAAGGAAGCCCAGGTTTGTAGATTAGTTCCAAGTTGTAAGGGTGGGAAAGAAAAATGAATGTATAGGGTGTTCATTCAGTCAATCAGTCAGTCTGTCCACATCCCATCTGCCATCACTCAAACTGTCCATCATCCCATCTGTCCACCTGTCCATCTGCTCATCCGTCTGTCAATCGGCCAATTGGTCAGTCAACAGTTGCTGACTGATAGGACACAATGTCATTAGAAGGCTATAGTGATCAAAGACTTACACTCTGATTTTCTGCCACCCCACCTGAAGTCTCATGCTCACCCTTTATCTGTCATGAGAAGGACCCTGCTTGGGGCTCTTCCCCCAGATCTCACCAAGTCCTCGCAGGCTAGAGGTTGCACAGCACCTGCCACACCATGCTGGGTTCCCCATCCCCCTTTATGAAGGCCAGCAAGTTAAACAGAGTGGGTAAGAGCTTCCTCTCCAAATCCCAGCTCAGGTACATCACAGAGACGCCAACTGCCAGGTCCACAGGCGGTGTCTGACATTCATGGACTCATAGAACTTAACCCTCACAGCCACTACAAAGTAAAACTTGCTAGCCTCATTTTATAGATGGGAAAAAGGAAGTAAGAGAAGAGAACAACTTGCCAAGGTCACACCCGAGGTTGCTGGCCCCAAAGACAGTAACTGTGTTGAAATACATATCTTGGAGGCTAAGCCTTCAACCTTGAAAGTGATTTTCAGTGTCATCTCAGCAGCCCCGAGCTCAAGTCTACACCTCTCCACTTTTGTTGACTGCCTTCTTGATGATGAACCAAAAACAGTAAGAAGATGCTCATGGTTTTCTTTCAATAAGTACTAGTGTTTCTACAAGTAGCGCTAAGGCAAGGCTGAAGGGAGGAACACAGTCGGAAAACAGGGCCCTCTACACCCAGCTGGTAAGAGGCTCCTGGGAACCAAAGGCTTGTAAGGCGGCAGGTGTTGGTGGGGGGTAGGGCTGACATCTACCTGGAAAACAGGCCCCACAGCCTCAGGTCCTGTGCACAGCATGGCGATGGAGGGCTCCCCTCCGCACCGTGGGAGGCACTGGGCAAGAAGGAACACAACCAGACAGGGTCCCTGGAAAGCAGGGTGGGGCCAAGAACGACTACTGGGACATGCCTGCCAGACCTCTGACTGCCCCAAGAGAACATGGAGCTCTGGGGCCAGGTGTAAGGACGGAGCGTCATGAAGGCCAAGCAGAGTGCAGGAGGACTGCAGGTAGGAAAGACGAAGGCTCAGGGGCAGGAGTCCATTGGACAGGCCAGTCCATGAAATGCGTCAAAGGGAATGGTGAAGGAGAAAGACTAGATCAGAAGAACACACTGGTTTTGAGGAGAACCCGGGGGAGTCACCTATCAAGGCTACAGTATGACGGTTTGTTCAGAACCAGCAGCGTCCCGACTCTGAGCTGGCTGTCTCTGAGAGGGGTCACTTCCATTCTCTCCTCTCACCTGCTGAGCTAAACCTTCTAGGTCTAACTTGGAATATCTGAGTTCTGCTCCAAGCCGCTGCCAGCAAAGTCTTGCTTAAAGAAGCAGCCACCTCCTCCCTGGGGAGGCAAGTGGAAACAAGGGGTAGAGGCCTCCCAATTTGTCAGTTCTTGAGGGGAAGTGACCACGAGCCCATGGCCCGGACTGCCACGGAAGACCTCAGCACCCAGTGCCAGCTGTCGCTTAACATCCTCTCTCCTTCTTTCCATGTAGACTCCCAACAGCACCCCACAGCACACTGCAATCATGCTCACCACCATGGACACAGTGCACACCTGGCTGACCCAGGCCACCCTTCATCAAGAGCACATGTGGGCCAAGCCACCTGGGGATAAATGATCACACGGAGGCACAGCTCAGGTGGGAGAACCTCATGCATTGCTTGCTGTGGTGGTCCAGTCCCTCCTGGTCCCTCACCTCTCCAAGGGCCCCAGGCTCTCATGCAGAGAGGTAGAGTGTTCAGCTTTCCAGAAATGCCCCTTTGTTTCCTGTAGCTGCCCTTGACTTGCTCTTGACCCTCTTTTCACTGAGGCTAGATTTTTTTCCATCTCTCCTTCGGGATCAGAGCTGCTGTTTTTATGCAAATAGTCAATCAAGTTCAGGGTTAAACTCAGGAAAAGGGGCCAAAAGGGAGTCACTCCTCCTTCCCTTTTCCTCTGGGAGGGGTCATCTAGAGGCCCCCTGCAGTGCCTGCACGCAGCATGCATGCTGATAAAGTGATGCAGTCCCGGGGGTCACCAAAGCAGAGCTGCCGTCCCTTCCCAGAGGCCACTCTGCAGCCTGGCAGTCATAGACCACCATGCCAGCACTCTGCCAGGCCTGCTCTCAGAGACCCCATTCGGGATGCCTTCTCACCTGCTTTGGGTCCCCACAAGGGTGTAGACCCCTGCATCCGCATCAGACAGACCTCTCTGTCCTTGGCGTCTGGGGAATCACAGATGTCAGTTTTTCTCAGAGACGCCCTCAACTCTCCCAAGATGTGCATTTCTCATCCCTTGTACCCCTCACCCCACAAGCTAGTATGAGGTGGGGGCTGGGAATAGACTGTGCAGTCCCTCTGTGCCTGACACACCCTTATCTGCCTCAGAGCCCATTGGAGTCATTTCTGGCATTCTCCCCAAGGGAGCAGAACGCCGAGGCAGAGCTTTGATCATCTGGCCCTCACTGGCCCTCCCCATGGTGGCAAGCAGCCCATCACAAAGTTGAATAATATTTATTATGCCCCCAAGGGCTAGGCACTGTGAGACACGCGCCTCATGACCAAGGTTGTGCAGCAGCCTCGGGCATCTGTGAGGTGGATACGCACAGATGACAACGTTTGTATTGTCATACGCCAGGACCGCGGGGCTGCGGCCGGCCCATGTGCCCTCCCCCCACCCCCTGCCCAGACTCACCATGCCAAGACAGCAGGGCGGGGGCGGGCCCATGTGCCCCCTCCACCCCCATCCCCCTGCCCGACTCCCCAAGCTAGGATAGCGGGTCTATGGCCAGCTCATGTGCCCCCCTGCCCCGTTTCCCCACCCGGACTCACCATGCCAAGACAGCGGGGCTGCAGCAGGCCCATGTGCCCCCTTGACCCGTCCCACCACCCGGACTCCCCATGCCAGGACAGTGGGGCT
>NW_004567121.1:1909342-1909712 GCF_000260355.1 Condylura cristata
GACTCACCATGCCAAGACAGCGGGGCTGCAGCAGGCCCATGTGCCCCCTTGACCCGTCCCACCACCCGGACTCCCCATGCCAGGACAGTGGGGCTGCGGCAGACCCATGTGCCCCCACCCTGCCACCCCATCCCCCCACCCAGTCTCACCATGCCAGGACAGTGGGGCTGCAGCAGGCCCATGTGCCCCCCTGCCCCGTCCCCCCACCCGGACTCCCCATGCCAGGACAGTGGGGCTGCAGCAGGCCCATGTACCCCCTTGACCCGTCCCCCCACCCAGACTCACCATGCCAAGACAGCGGGGCTGCAGCAGGCCCATGTGCCCCCTTGACCCGTCCCACCACCCGGACTCCCCATGCCAGGACAGTGGG
>NW_004567121.1:1909870-1927965 GCF_000260355.1 Condylura cristata
GACAGCGGGGCTGAGGCAGGCCCATGTGCCCCCCTGCCCCGTCCCCCCACCCAGTCTCACCATGCCCCCCGTGCACTCGCGGCAGTCCTGCAGGCAGTCCAGGTTCTCCCAGGTGCTGTAGGCCTTCAGCCCCGCCACTAGGGCCTGCAGCGGGCGACTGTTGGTGAGCTCCTTGCCCTGGAAGATGTCCTGGTCCAGGAGGGCCCCAGCATACCTGTGAGGCAGGCAGAGAGGAGTGACGGACACGGCAGCACCCTGGCTCTCGCGTGAGGAGGCGCCCAGGGAAGACAGCGCAGACAGAGCTGCAGGAGAGCAGGACTGCGGCCTCTCCTCCCTGGCGGCTCCCAGTACCCCCTGTGCCCTTCAGCACCAGAATCATCACCCCACGCACTTTTCTCCCGCAGGTCTCCTGGCTAGTGGCCGACTGCCTTTCACCGCTTGATTCCCTGCAGGGAGCACTGGGCTCCGCTCTCTGCCTGTTTAGCCTATGCACATCGAGCCTATTCCAAGTTATTTTCTACCCTTTAGCCTCAAAACGGTTTCACACATCTCTTGAATTTTAGGCTGCCATGATTGCACCAACTGCTGATACAAACCCTTTGTGCTTTGAGGAAGAGCAGTCAAGACAGAAGAAACCCTACTGCAGAAGGTGAAGTCCCATGTGAATCTAAAGCACTGTTACTGCCATTTTATTCAATAACCTGACACCTCCCTACTTGCCCAAATGAACATACACACTTTACCCATGTTGAAAACCTTACAGTAAACTGGAGTCATCAGAGACAGAGAAATTTTAACTTATCAAAGCTGATTCTTTTAGGAGCTCTGGAGAGACCTGAGTGAATCTTTCCAAATCCCCTGTGGATGCCCTGCAGCTGTAGATACAGACAATGATACTGTAGACATCACTTTTAACCTGAGCACTGGATTTTAAGCTCCTTTCCCTTTCTTTCCTTTGTAGTCAGAAAATGAAGCTCCCCCCATCTGTCCTCGCGCTCATTAATGCCAGAGTCTCACCCTCACCTTGAGACAGCAAACCCACAGAACCCTCTCACCTGCTGGCGAAGGTCAGGGCCAAGGCTGTGGCCAGGTGAGGCATCAGCCGAAGAGTCTGTGTTTGGTGCTCAATGATCTTGACCTCTTCCTTGGCTTTGGGCCCAAACTGTCTCCGGCTGTGAAGAATCAAGCAGATACAATTTTGACTGAACCCCAGTGAGCAATTTCATTCCCAGAGCCAACGTACCAAACTGCCATTGGTCACTCAAATACTTCAGAGTCCAGAATACTCTCCTAAGATGTAGGCAATTGAGATAATAAGAGAGCAACAGTTTCTGAAGAGAGCCCAGCAGAGACCTTTTTCGCTCTCCTGGAAATTACCTTTCCCACCATGGAATAATTTTAAAGCAGCATATCTATTTAATACACAGAGTAATTTTTACTCCTTAACATTTATGTGGCATTTTATAGTTCCAAGTACCCCATGATCATTAATTACCAGCTTTACTACGTTTGTGACATAATTAATAGGACAGGAGCAATATCTTAGCACATATTTCAAAAGGACAGTCTCAACAAGGAGGCGATGCCAACCCCGGGCCTCCTGTCAGACTCACAGGCGGGTCATTACTTTCAGCCCACCTAAGCCCCCCCTGCAGCTCCACAGGAAAAGGTGTTTCTACATCCTACCTTAGCTCCTGTGCCCTCTGTACAGCTGCAGCAACAAGGCGCAATAAGTGTCAAGGCATCAAGGCCCTCGTTGGAGCAATTTATAAACTGGCATGGGCCTGTGCCCAAGGCACCGCCAGGGTCACCTCACAGCACCCCGTGGCGGCAGGCTACAAAGAGCCAGGCCCCTGCCAGCGCTGCCCACGTAGACTCCTGCTTTCCAACCAGGGACTGTCCCATAGCTCTGCCCTTAATGCTGATTTTCAAAGAACATTTCACACAGACACACATGCTCCTGTGCACTTACACACGTGCACACACATACATGGGCACGCACACGTGGGGACGCACAGGCAGGGCAAACCTGCACATCAGACAGCAGTGGAATGAGGCCACGTCGACTGCGCAAGCAAAGAAGGGCAACAGTAAATGCTTTCAAATTTCATATCTGAGAGATACTTTCTTAAGTATAATTTTACACTCTAGTATTATCTGTAAGTGTCCTTTTTTCAAGGACATCATGATCTTTTTAGTGTAGAAGGCATCTAGAATTCACACCCTGGCCTGGCATGGGAGGACACAGAATACAGCGCGCACACATGGAGCACTGGGCAGCACCGTGAGCACAGGCATCTCTCTATGCCAGACTTGCCTGTGGGCACATAACCACCCCACAGGTGGCTGTCCAGGGGCACGACCCCGTCCTGCCCTCTGTCTGTGCTCTCTATCCATCCCAGTGCATACTCAACCACCGCAGGGCCTGGCGCCAAGAGAAGCCTGATATTCTGTAGGAAACTGCTCAGCTTTTGCTGAGTTACTATCAACCCTATCAAAAAAAAAAAAAAAAAAAGAACTAATAATGGTGTCATGATAAAGTCAGGTCATTTTACAAATTCCACTTGTTTCTGCTCTCTTAACACTCGTTTTTAAATGCTAGGATTATGCAGTAGCTTTTTTTTTATGGTCACTGTGGCTAAATATCTGCTCTAAAAAGCAGACACTGCCACATGTCATTCACTCCTCTGGGAGACACCTGCATACCTGCTCTGTGCCCAAAACCACAATGGCACTGGGCAGCCTCCAAGGACAAGACGGCGCGCCCCACTGAGCTCACAGGCTACAGCCTGGTGTGAAGCATGCCAGGTGGTGTGGGCAGCAGCGGGAGAGCCTGGAGCATGCCTGCCCACCCTGCTCTGTCAATCACAGCATTTCCTTGTGCATTGCCAGCAATTCACCCACACAGATACAGCAGGAAAAAGCTACAGAGCCTACTACCTTTTAGTTTCTATTTTACTGAAAAGTTACAGCAATAATATGATTTTAGACAGCACTCCATCAAATTTTCTGTTTTGGGGACTGATGTCTCTCTCTTGGCCCTCTCTGTAGCAGACACTCTTTATTTGTTGGACTGAAAGAATGAACAAGCTTTGCCACCATGGATGTGCAGGTGGAGCAGGAGCACAGCAGAGTGGCTTGCCCAGCACCTCAGAGACCGTCTTTGGATGCCAGATCTGACCCCTGAACTAGTGTGCCTGTTTCCTACTTATACCTTGAATTGTCTCATGTCCTCTCTAAGGTTCCTACTTCACCTGCGGTGGCAGGTGCACAGCCGGAAGAGACCAGCAAGGGCCTCTGTGTGAGCCCCATGCACTGCCTCATTGCCAGGTGATTTCACAAAAGAATATGAGTTTCCAGTCTTTCTTGAAGATTAGGAGGATCCAGCAACTCTGGAACCCACCCATCACGTGATTCAAGGGAACTCTGAAGCCACCCACTCCCTATTAGTATAGGACAGGCCCTGCAGGTCCCGGGACACTCTCCACATGCTGACATTACCTGCAGGCCCAGGAGGCACTGAATTTTCAACCCACACCACCACAGGGGATTTCTTTTTTTTCATCTGGAATAAATTTACGTCAGCATCCTAACTTGTTAATTAAGTTCTGTGATTATGATATATGGCCGAGCGTAGGCATTCTGTGTGTCTAGGAATTCATTAGGAGAACCCCCAGAGGACAAAAGAGTTCTGGCCAACTCACACAGAATAAAATCCAAATGGCTCAGCTTGGCATTCAAGAAGAGCCTGGCCTTCCTTGAGTATTTTCTGGCTATGCCCCTTCAGACACTTTCCATCCTGAGCCCCTGACAAAGCAGGGCTCTCTGCCTGCAGCCAACCTACACCTAGCTGGCACACACCACAGTTTTGGCGGCTCAGTAGAATGTAACCCCCACCACGCCCCCCGCCCCGGTACCCCCCTTCAAATACCACACCAGACTCAGGAAGCCTGAGCACTTCATTTGTTTTTCCTCCTGTGGACCCAGCCCTTTCCCCTTCTGTGCCAGCACCAAGAGCACCTGTCCTAACCACGCGTTTCTCCTGCCCTGACATCTGGGGCCTTGCTGAACTTACAGGGGCTGCCCCTCCCTGGGTACCGGCCAGTTCCTAGACAGAGAAAAGACTCCCCTGTGAGCTCACCTTCCATATCAAACCAACCCATCCACAGCCCACGCCCCCACCACTGCCCTTACAGAACTCTTACTAGGCCACAATCCCCTGCCCTAACCTCCCCAGGGTGAAGAACCACACAGCAGGGGCTGTCCCTATGCTCCAGAACTTTCTGCAATTAAGCAAACTAGCCTAGCCTGCTGATCCCAAACCTACTAGCCCTGCTGACCTTGTCTCGCCAATTCCTTCTCATGGAAGCCACAATGAAGGATGGAGTCTGTGTTTCCCACGCAACCCCCTCTGGCTCCTGGCCACCCCTGGTTCTTTCCCCTGTCGCCCCCCATGGCACAGCATGCCCGCTTCATTTGGGAACCGTGAGCAACAAGCTGTCTCTCCAGTGGCCTTCATTTCCCTGTCTGTGGGCCTCAGTGTAACTGAACAATGGGAAAGCCACTGTTATAAAAATAGTGCCCAAGGCCAGATTCAGCTTGCTGAAGGCAAGCCTGTTCCGTCTTCAGATGTGCCAGCTCAGGCAGGTGTGGGTGCTCAGGAAAGACTGAGGGACGTTTACAGACTGAATATTCTGCCGCCTCCGGCAGCAACACACCAACTCCTTCACCCACCCCCTCCCCTTCTCCCTGGAATGTCTGGTTACTGCAGATGTTCTGTCAGAGAGGCCTGCTCGAAGCAAATGAGATGAGAGACCCACCTTGCCCTTATGTCCAAGACCCCATTCCACCACTTTTTATTTGGGGGGTGGATGGGAGGGATTATCAGTAGAGACTAGAAGGAAACAAATGAGTGGACAGAAGGCAGGCAACACCCACACTCTTCCAACCCCCTTCTTTCGCCCAAGACTCTGACAGTCTCTAAAGCCCTAAACCGTGAGGTCCCTGCTGCCTGCTCCTTCCCCTCCAGCCACCCACCCTTTAGATGTTCTCTGGCTTCCACAGGGGAAAACATGGCTCTATAAGCCAATGACCCTTCACTGGGCCAGAGATGCAGCCAGAGGTGACTCCTGTGACTGTCACCACAGTCCCTAAAAGGCAGCAGGGAGAAGTGGTCAGACAGTATACTCCGAGAGGCCTAGCTGGTGCAGGAAGCCTGCACGGCCCCTCTGTGGTCACCACTCTGTGGTCACCCTCCCGTTTATGCTCTCAGGCCCCAGAGACCACATGGGGCCCTTATGGTGCAGGCCCACCCTCTGGTTGCCAGCAGCCTGGCACATTGCCCTGAACACAGCTCGCAGGCTGCAATCTCTGCAGCTGGCCAGCAATTAGCGCCTGCCAGACGTTTTTACTGTTCCCGTTTATGATCTATATGGACACAATATTCTTCCTGTCCTTTTCTCCTCTAAGTTACTATTTTTCTTTAAAAACACATGTGAAGGCTATATTTTTCTCTGTAAACACAATTTTTATTTCAGTGGTGAAAAAACCCCAAAGTCACTAAGCTGAAATTTTTCATGGTTTTTAAAAACAAAAAGTGATGCATGTGCACACAATAGCCATATGAAAATAAGCTGAGACTGAAAATGCTGTGAATGATGCCATTTAAAATTATAGATTTGAGGAGCTATTTCTGGACTCCAGCAATGTGTAAGGAATAGAGGAAACATTTATTTTGGGTTGTTTTATTTCATTCCCACTCAATTTCGAACATGGCTGCTTAAAGCAACATTCATGGAAAGTGACACGGCTATTAATCACCAGCGCTGCTACTGCACACGCAGCCTCTGGGGGAGACCCGGCTGCCCGCCTTCCCCGCTCTCCCTCTGGTCTCTTCTCCCAAAGGAGGCCAGTGACCTACTAAAAAGATAATTGCTTTGCATGTTTCCTGCTCTGCAGCATCATTGCATCAGTCTCCTCTGAATGACATCCAGTCAAACTGGAAGGAGAGGAGCTTTGTGGTTGTGCCTGTGTCCTTGACCCTGAGACTTCTTGGGGTGCAAGCCGGTTCTCAAGCATCCCTGATGCCAGAAGGAAAACAAACCCTCTTCCTTTGCTGTCAAAGTGCCGACCTTTACAGAAAAAAAAGCTGAGCAAATTCCTGGATCTAGGCCACACTCCCCTGGCCTTTTTCCTTCTTAATAACTCAGCCCCAGATAGGCGTCCAGTTTGTCCATGAGTGGCTGGCAGCTGGGCCACTCTACCCCATTCCCAGTGGTCCTCGGTGGAGAGCCTTCAACCTCTCAGAAAGCCTATGACCCATCAATTCCTGTTTCTCCCCTTCTCTAGTGATATTCTTGGACGCAGAAATGCAAAGACCAGAGTGGCCGGGGTTACAAAGCAAGTCGGTTTAATGCCATCATCTAGATTCAGCAGACTTAGTCCAGTTTTCCAGTCAAAAAGTAAAAACCTGGCTTCTTACTGAGCCATGTGTGCAATAGACAACCTGATTTGCAACCCCAAGTAACCCTACTCTGAGGTCCAGATTGGGAATCACCAAAGAGACCAGGTTGCATACAACTCTTACTACTTTTTTTCTTTTAACTGAATATTGGGCCTCCCTGGTGGCACAGCGGGTTAAAGCACAGCACTAAGAAGCTAAAGCCACTTCCGCATGAGTTCAATCCCCACCCACCCCAGAAGTGACCCACATGGCGCCGCAGACCTCACCTGACCCGCCTGCTGCTCCCCTCAGCAGTGTACTTCATTGATCTGCCTGTTCTGCTCCCCACACTGTCTCTGGTGAATCTTCTCACCCCTTATACCTCTGGCCTGTACCCCAGTTCTGCACAAATAACATAAACCTCAACTTGTATCTACCATGTACTAGCTGTTAGCTTTCAAATGGACAACTTTAAATCCACTTGTAGGGGAAAAGAAGGGTGTGTGTGTGTGTGTGTGTGTGTGTGTGTGTGTGTGTGTGTGTGTGTGTGTGATAAATCCTTTTTTAATCTAGTTCTGATTGTGATTAATGTGCAAAATGGTCCCAAAGAGGATTTTTCAAAGTGCTTTCCAATCCTGCAGAAAGCCCAATAACTTTTTAACCTTCCAAACACCATTTTTTCTCCCATCCCTCAATTAATCCAACTACCACAAAACAGATAATCTTTGGTGGTTGTGATAGGGTCAATGACAATAATTTGTAAACATGAAAACACTTCACATTCAGAAAAAAAAAATGAATGTGGTCTGGTGTCAGTGTCAAAAAATTCAATATTAAGAGGGGAGCAGCTATCCCAAACCCAAAAATATGGACACCAGAGCCCAACTTTCTCTTCAGAGAATGGAGCTCCTCGGGGAGTGAGCCTTTGCCATTCCTTATTTTCCTTTATCAAAGGTCACACCAAATGGAACACAAAGTCCCTCCCAAGAGGGAAGCCTTAGCTTAAAACCGTGGTCAATGTTGAGGGTGGAGTGACACTCAATCTGCCCTGCCCATTAGCACAGAAGAGTTGTCTAAAGAAGCAGACCACCAAGCTTTAAGGAATTAGGATCCAGTCACTTCCTCTCACCAGTAGCTAGACAACCCCTGAGGCCTCAAAAGCCATTTAGATAAGAGACAACACAAAAGAAAATGTACGTGAGGCCCTGTTTCCATTGGGTAGACCACTTTCAGCAGCCTACTGGCTTAACTCTGACACCCTTAACATTATCCCAAGCAAGTTACACCACTCTCTAGGCCTCCAGCTCTTCAACCAGAAGACGGGCATTCTGACAGTGGCAGTGCAGACTAAGAGAGAGATGCTGCCTGATGGAGGATAAGAACAGAGAAACTGGGAAGGAGGCACCACCAGACCAGGAACCTGGCTCACACTACACCAAGTGCTGAAGGGAGAGGAGAGGGGGTTAACACAGCCACTGACCCAGCTATAGGCTCTAGGATCCTTAGGCGCCAAAGCCCAGTTCTCAAAGCACAAGACCTAGGCGTCAACAGACTGCGGTAGGGACTGTCTAGAGAAGACGGAAGGTAAAGATCTAGAGATTGAGCCCATTGCGGAATCGCCTGTCCCTTTCAGATTCCACATATTTTACTCAAACAAACCACTCGTGGAAGGAGTGAGCCCCTCCAAAGGTACGGTCTCTGCACTGGCACGGGGCAGCAGTCCTGCCCACCTCTCCAGGTGCTGATCTTCGCCCACTGCCTCCCTCTGCAGGGCAGCAGCCTCCTGCCTGCCCGTGCCCTGCACCTGCCTGGGCTTCTCTTCACTGAGCAGGGGCTGCCCTCCTCAAGGCTGCCCACCTGCGACCATGCAGCCTCTCTGGGCAAACCTGTCCCTTTCAGGGCATCTCTTCCTGCTGGCTGTGTCTCTGAAAGTGTCTTTTACTCCTCTGTCCCTTTCCCCAATAAACCTGTTCTTTAACTATAACTAACATCTCTGTCTCATGGAGAAACTCACCTGGGAAATTTGTTAGATGATGCTAAAAGAGGAGCTCTGGTGAGACTTTTCCCATAGTAGGTGTGCAAGGCAAGGCATGTAATTATTATGGTCATTACCATTATTCTGAGTTGCTAAGATTTCCCTGTTCTACTCATCTAGCTAAGTCACTCAAGAATTCCCCCCAAGAAAACACTTTTCCTGTAACCTGAACAAAGCACTAACTTATTGTGCATCACTGAAATTGTTATAAGAAGAATTCCAGGGTGAAAAGGAAAATCTCTTCCATCCAACCTTAAATTTAAGATAATTGCTGACAGAGAAAAAAAACAAACTGTCTACAGATATGTTAGAAAAAATTGTGTGTCTGTGTATGTTGGAAAGCATACAGCTTTCTAAAGCCATCTGCCTTTATTATGTATCCAAGCATACCCCTGATTTTCTTCTCCCCATATTCCAGGAGGGATAAGATGGACAAAAGAAAACTAGAAGAGGTGGTGTGGGTAGAGCCTTTCAGCCCACTGTGTTTCCATAAAAGCAGCAGGTTCTTTACAGAGTCAATCAGCCTACTCCAGAGAGGAATCTGAATGTTATTTGGATGGTTCCCACACAAGGGAAATTAATTTACTTTTCAGAATTACAGCCTTAGTAAGATCTATGAGTGACACGGCTGTTAATGTTAGTTGTCAGAACTGTGATTCCTTGAGATTTTTTTTTAATTGTTATCTTAATGAATGCAAAATAAAATTACAATGGTGGAGGATGTAGAGTCATAAATTATAGCAGTGACTGCAGGGGTGGGCTAATAATTTCACTGTTGAATTATTTTCATATTAAAAAATAAATATACATAATGGATAAGGCATTGGCCTCCTAAATATATATATATAGATATATAGATATATATAGATATATAGATAAACAGAGATATAGAGATATATAGATATAGATATCTATATATATATAAAGAGAGAAGTCTCCATCATCAGCAATACAGAGATATTGGAGAAGCCCTCCACATCTTAGTCATGAGCCAGAGGAAGCAAAAGTGCTGATTTTGGGAGAACCATCCTTCTTATCCTCTTTCCCCTCCATTCTATTGCGGGTGCAGGGTCTGTGTGCATCTTGCCTGCCCCAAAAGTCAGTCAGAGCCTGCTGTCATCCTGGAGACAGCAAGTCTGATCACTGCATATGTGCAGTGAGAGAATGGAAGCAAATGCTCAGGTCCCAACATGCACCAAGCTCGCCCTTCATTGAGGCTGAGCATCAGGAGATGAAAGTCAAATAATGAAGTACTCTTTAGAGTTTGGCATTCATTTCTTAATACTTTAGGCTGGGGCATGTCTGAGTAGCTTAAGGGCTGCCTTCTGCCTCCACTTTCCTTCTATTCAATCCACAGCCTTAGAGGTAAACGTTTACAGGCACTTAAATTAATAGCAATCTTTCAATCCAGAAAAGTTGTCTGTCTTTCCACGTACAGTCATGAGTTGCACACGGGGAAATATATTGTTAGATCATAGCATCACAGTGCAAACATCATAGCAGGTAATAACACAAACTTAAGTGTGGTATAACTTATTGTTTTTTAAGCTATGTTATAGTCTATTGGGACTACCATCATATATATGTGGTTTATGATAGACCAAAATACCATTACACAACTTATGACTGTCTTTAGATCTTTTTTCATCAATGTTTTGCAATTTTCGGTAAGCTTCAACACATTTTTTGTTACATTTGCACCCAAAAATTTAATTGTTATGAACAATTGTAAAGGGTATCACACAATCAGGCATCACTTAATGGTGACAGTGGTCCCAAGAAGTTATACCAAATGGTCTAGGTTTTTTTTATTATTGTACAAAATATTTTTATTCCCTTGAGTCTTTTTGTATAGCTTTTTAGTGGTTACTCTAAGTGTTACATTATGTACATATAACTTATTACAGCCTACTGTGTCATCATTTTGGCAGTTCAAAAGAAGTATTAAAGAAGAAACCTTACCTGTTTTTGCATCTGTGTATAATGACTGACTTTTTTTTTTACCATGTATAATGTAATTGTCTTAAATATGTTACCTATTTTCATTTATAATCATATCAGTGTTACAACTTTTGCTTCAACTATCAAATATAATTTGGAGAACTCAAAGAAAGCCTATTGTACTTACCTCAATTTCCTTATAAAAACACCTTCCCCCCTCATGTCTAATGTTCCTTCTTTATTATTTCTTTTCTGTTTATAGAAATTTCACTGTTATTTTAGGATAACTTTGCTGATGACAAATTCTTTTAGTCTTCCATAATCTGAAAATGTTTTGATTTCTTTTTCATTCCTGAATGACTTTTTTTTCTTTTTCTTTTTCTTTTTTTCTGATACAGGATTCCAACTTGATAATTCTTTTCTTTCAGTGCTTGAAATATGCCATGTTACTTCTTCTGGCCTCTGTTATTATTCAAATAGTTTATCTCTCACCACATTTAAGACTTTTTGTCATAGTTTTCAAAGATTCACATTAATGTGTATAGGAGTGGCTTCTGTGGGTTTATCCTACTTAGGATCTGCTCAGCTTCTTAAATCTGGGGGCTTTCTTTTGCTAAATTTGAGACATTTGAAGTCACTATTTTTTTTTAATTTTTATATAATTTATTTATTTATATATATTTTATGTCATTGTTCATTTTGGTACAATGTTTGCTTTCTCCTCACAGGTGTAGGCCCCATAGAATTCCCATCACCAATTCATCCGTACACCAACGCCACAGTCCCTTCTGTTCTTCCCTTCTCTGTTTTGATTTCTCTCCCTTCCCCTCCCCTACAAAATGTCTATGATTTATAATTGCCTAATTATTTCTTTTATTGTTATTATTTCTTCCCTGATCCCTTATTTGGTTCCCCTATATTCCTCCTAAAAGTGAAACCATCTGATAATTTTCTTTTTCCTTCTGACTTATTTCACTGAGCATAATTCCTTCTAGCTCCATCCATGTTGCTGTGAATGGAACATGTTTGTCTTTTTGATTGCCAACATAGTACTCCATTGTGTTTATATACCACATCTTCTTGATGCATTCATCTACTTTGGGGCATTTGGGTTGTTTTGATCACTTATCTATAAGTAATAGGTAAGCTATCTTATAGCTTACTTATAAATAATGCTGCAATAAACATAGGTTCAAGTGTCCTTTTGAATTACTGTTTTTGTGTCCTTTGGGTAGATTCCTAGGAGTGGAAATGCTGGGTCATATGGTAGCTCCATTTTTAGTAGTGTAAGGAACCTCCACAGCTTTCCATAGTCAAACACTATTTTTGTGTATGTGCTTCTTCAATCCTGCTTGCTTTCTTATTTCCTTCTTGGATTTCAAGGACACAAATATTAGATCCTTTACTGTAGTAGTTTATTTTCTCTAAAATGTTCAGTTTGGGTAATATGTTGTTCTGTATTCTAGTTCACTAATTCTTCTGTCCCCTCCTTTATGTTTATGCTTGTCTAGTGAGTATTTTCTTTAGGTTATTATATTCTCCTATTCTCAAATTTCCATTTGGTTTTCCGGTGTATCTTTCTCTTCTTCAGTTAAGACTTTCTATCTTTATCATGTCTTAAGTGTGTTTGTAATTGATCTTCAAAGTATTTTTATTAACAGCAATTTTATTTTGTTTTCATTTTTTTCTAACATCTGTCACTTAGGTGCTGATATCTTTGGTCATCTTTTATCTCTCAGTTTGAGATCTTGCTGATTCTTGGTAAGATAGGTGTTTGTTTTGTTTTGTTTTTTATTGAAACTGGTACATTTTCAGTTTTTATTGAAAGACTCTGTACCTTACTTAAATCTTATAGATTCCTCTGACAGTTTTATGGTTGGAAAAAGAGTCATCACTGACGGTTGCGGGTAAAAGCTCAGGTTCCCCTGTTGGTCTCCACTGACATCCAAAAGCTGAGAATGAATTATGTATTGCTGGATAGGGGTGGGAGTTTTGAGTCTCTATATTATCTCCATTAACATGAAAGTGGGTGGAGGGTCACTACTGCTGAAAGGTACTACTGAATGGAATTAAGAGGACATGCTGAATAGGAATAGAGGTTCCAGGCTCCTCACCTGGTTTAGAGTAACAGATGGGGTAAACCCTGATTCCTTTTGGAAGGGATAAGAAAACCACCTCCCTGCTTGGCATTCTATGGCATCCCCACAATGGTGGAGTTCACACACTCTGTTACAGCATGGGCAGGGTGGAAGTCTCACTAGGTTTTTGCTGGCATGAGTTGAGTAGGGCCACACTGTTTTCTGTATTGTTTTACAAAAGTAGACAAATTTTCTGTCCTGCTAAATGTACTTTTTTAACCATATAGATAGAGAAAGCAGATCAGAGAAAGTCTCAGAAAGCTGAGTTTTTTGGTTTTTTTTGGGGGGGGGACTCTTGGGGGGAGGGCGTCTCACAGTTGTTTATGAGTTGTCAGCCTCACTAGCACCCAGTCTAGGAAATAAGAGGGCAGAGGAAAATATAAAAACTTCCATTCTTCAAGTCTGCTTTCCTCTCTTTACCTATCAGAAAATAGACTATAAACAATCATCTTCTGTTTGTTTTATGTATAATTTCCAGACTTTTTAAAAGTTGTTCTTAATGAGAGAGTAGGGAAATGTCATCTACACTTCCCAGAAATGTAAATCCTATGCAGGTTTCTAAAGATGACCTTTAGATTTGAATTTTAGTAAGTTTATCTATTAGTGTGGTAATCAACTGAACATTAGCTGTTAATATATACATCAGATTTCCCCCCTTCTAAAAATCTCTTAAGCCATACTACTGATTTAATAATAATCATGGCATCATGAGTATGGAAATGTGTTGCAAATATGGTAAACATGTACAAAATTACAGATACCTCAATATCATAAAAAGTAAAACGGACAAGTATGTGTTACCGGCAAGAGATAGTGAATATCTCTAATATATATTAATATATTTAAATAGTAATACATCATTAAGTGTTCTATATCCTGCTTTATGCGTACATAATATTTCATTGGATGCATATTTCCATGCCATTAAATGACTCTGAAGTCATGGTTTTTAATATATTTCCTTAGTGGAAAATTTCTACCAAAAAAAAGTACTGAATCAAAATTGTCAACTTTTTAAAAAGTAAAGATATATAAAAATTACCAACTCACTTTTTTTGAAAGACTGTATCAATTTTTATTTCTTGTCCCAGAGTATAACTTGGCCCATTTCCTTCAGAAATGAATATTATTCTTTCAAAATATTTGCTAATTTAATAGCAAAAAAATTATCTCACTTTAACTTGCCTCTCATTGATTATGAATAATTTAGATTTTTTTAGATATGTATTAGTCATAGGCATATTTTCTTCAAATTGTCTGTCATATTGTGTTCATTTATATGCTGTGGTGTTAGCATTTTTCTTATTTCTTTATAGAAGCTCTATAATTTGCCATTGTCCGTCATAATTGTTTAGATATTTCTCGAATGTATCATGTGTTTAGCTTTGTCTTTGAAATAGGTATATTTTAAAATTTTCACATCATCAATTAAATCTAAGACTTTGTTTATGGATGCTTTTTCCTGTTAGAAATGTTTTTAAAAGTATACAAAATAAAGAGTTACTGATTTCCTTCCTCTATGTTATTTTGTGGTTTGTTTTATCTTTAAAGATAAACAAAGGTGAGAGATATAGGTCTACCCCAGTGGGATACACGAATAAATCTACCAATACAGTTAGTGATAGCAAAGGCCACCAGGCTGACCCAAGAAGGATCTATGAAGGTGAACAGACTCTTGTTCATATCTGCTTAAAATAGCCTTCCCTGGTCCCAGACAATTCCCTTGATCTTCCTCCTTCCAATTGACTTGGCAGACAAAGTCCTTGCTTTAACCTCTCTCCCACTTTATTCTCTAATCTGCCAGGAAATTAATGCAAGTCCTGAGCCTCCCTAAACACAGCTTTTCCTGGCGTCTTTTTTCATCTTTCATTCTAAAATTGAAATAATAAGTAAAAGCAAACTTTGCCATTCTGTTGGCAACATAATACATGCCTTCAAGGAATATTTATTTTAGTAAAAACTCCTTGTATGGATATATATTGTAATAACTACCTCTTCCAGCAAAAAGTAAACACTTCATCCTCCATCCAACAGTTTCTAACTATCCAGTTGTTATGTCTCATTTATGTCCAGCATCTGGATGTCAGGTTGGACAAACATATTTGTCATCAAAGCCTAGAATACAGCAACAAAAATTCTCCTCAGCTGGAGTTGTCCACCACTAGTTTGCTGCCCTCGGTCACAGATGGCACCTGCATGGTGCCTATTACATTTGGATATTCCCCAGGACTTCAACTCAGGATCTTCTTCATCCACCACACAAAGTTCACGGCCACATTTTGTCCAGAAATGTCTGCTTAATTTGTTACCTGACTTCAATCCTCTCCTGGACATTCCCAAGGGATAATGCCGTCATCTGGGTTATGACAAGCCCATCTGATTTTTTTGTAATGATGTGTCCTTGCACATAATTGAAAGTTAAAAAGAAAATAACCTGAATTTTGTTTTCTTTACAAAAGCATTTCCAAATTTAATAATTTATTATGCTTATGACAAAAATAATTCATCTACTTTGCAGGGAACTGCCTAGAAATAAACTTCTAAGAGGTCATTTGAGTTTTTGTGTATGATCTTAGGATATACTGGAAATTATCCAAATCATGAGATGCCAAAGAATGCAACCCAAGATGACAGCCTGGGTGAATGCATTTGTAAGGATTGCAGTGAGGCTAAAAGAGGCTGGACTACAGAGAACCTGTGGGAGCCAGGAGACAAAGGTGCTTGTCCCACCTCTGCCAGGGCTGAACCTAAGATAACAGCATACCTTTGACCTTTTCTCAGAAAAGAAATAGTTTTCATCTCTGGTTAAACACCATTATTTTTGTTGACTGTGGACAACAGACCTTGCGCTCAAATACTTTTTATCTAATCACTGAAAAATTATTTCTGAGACGACAATTTAAAGTGTCAAGAAATTATCTTAAAGGCATACAACAAAAGGAGAACAATTGCTCAAGAAAAATCTAAGCATTTGAGGTAGTGCCATTCACTTCCACCTCCTCTCCACCCTCCCCTCAATACCTCAGTATGATGGGAGCTCACTGTAAAAGTGTGGCCAAAAATGGGCACTCTCTTCCCTTAGCTCACAGCCTATGGCTGTGACTTCATGCAGGTCATTGGCATCTCTTGTACCTTCAGCTCTTTACTCCCAGGTCAATTACGAAGAAACTCTATTCCAAGCAAGTACAGCCAAGAGAACTGGGTCTCATCACCCCAACTAGACCTTATGCACAGGGCAGAAGTTCAGCTCCAGGCACAGTATTCAAGAATACCGTAACCTTAACACCCCTGACCCAGAATACTTCAAAAGTAGAGGTCTTATACCAGGAAGGGTAAGCTGAGAAGGAGAGACCACGCATGTCCACAGCCATGTTTGTAGAACAAGACATCACTTTGAGCACAAGTTGTTGGTTTCACCCCTAGCTCAGATACAATGGTGCAGAGGTTCTACCAAGGAAGACAGATCATCAGAAAAGAATGCTCTGAAGCTTTTCCTAAGGATGCTATTTGGAGAAGGGCACAGGGAAGATCACGCCTAGAAGAGCTGCTACAAACAATGGGAATCCCGGGGGTGAGCAATTTAAGAGCTTCTGATAATGCCATGATTCTTTTAAACAAGCAACAGATTATAAGCTCGATGAAATGATTGGTCAGTTAGAAGCTTAACAGAAAGAAGCAGGGAAAAGAGACAGCTAAGAAGAGCCCTCTCTGGTTGGAGCAGCCTGAAATGCTAGGATTACCCTAACCTTGCAGTGGAACCCAACTTTAACTGAAGCACACTGTGGTGAAATATATGCCCCAGGACATTGTTTAAAACAATATAACACTCAGGGATTAATAGGAACTAATGAAGTCAATAGCAATAGAGGCAGACAGTCCCAAATCATAAGGGAGGTGGGAGGAGGGATGAAGGATGAAGACAATCAAAGAGTTCAATTAATACCAGTCACTTCAGGCTCTTGTGGAGAGTGTCACATACTTAATTCTGCACTCTCTCAGCAGTGACATCAGAGAGTATACACAGCAGGAGAAATATTTCAAACTTCACTGAAATAGTTCTGCCAAGGCATTGAATAAACAACAACAAACCCCAGAAGGAGAGAGGGTCACTATTAAGAGTTTCTACAATATTTATCTAAAAATATCATTCCTATCACATCAATATCATATTTTTTTTTTAAGATCTATTTATTCGTACAGAACTGGGGTACAGGCCAGAGATGTGGAGGGTGAGAGGATTCACCAGAGACAGAGTGGGGAACAGAACAGGCAGATGGACTGAAATACACTGCTGAGGGGAGCAGCGGGCGGGTCAGGAGAGGTCTGCCCCGCCATGTGGTCACCTCCGGGGCAGGCGGGGATCGAACTCATGCGGAAGTGGCTTTAGCTTCTCAGTGCTGTGCTTTAACCCGCTGCGCCACCAGGGAGGGCCCCAATATCATATTTTTAAAAAGGATATCTTCATCATTCATTCCTACACACACACACACACACAAACCAGGTCAGTGTGACCAATGCACAGGAATTAGCAGGCGATAAAAATTGCCTTTGAGTAAGCCCAGGCATCAGACTTAGAAAACAAGGACTTCAAAGAAGTTATTATAAATATGCTGAAAAGTAAAGGAAATCATGTTTATAGAGTTGAAGGGAACTTTGATGACAATATTTAATCAAATAAACTATCAATAAAAAATAAACAAATGGAAATTCTAAAGTTGGAAAATAAATACATGAAATGAAAATGATTGTAGGAGAAAGTTGGTGGTAGATTTGAGCTGGTAAAAGAAAGAATCAAGGAATTGAATATAAATCAATATAGATTATACAATCTGAAAGACAAAACACAAAAGAATGAAGAAAAATGCAAAATGTCAGAGTAATATGAGACACCACTAAGTATACCAACAGACACATAATGATAGCACCAAATGGAAAGAAAGAGTAAGAAGCAGAGGGAAAACTGAAGAAAATATGGTAAAAAACTTAACCAAATCTGAAGAAAAACATGATATAACATTCAAGAAACTCAATGAACTCAAACAGGATCCAGAGACACATCGTCAGAAACATAGTAAAAATATTTAAGACAAAAACAGAAACAAAGAAATGATTCACTATATACAAGGAAAAGCCAATAAGATTAACAGCTCATTTCTCATCAGAAAGGCCCAAAGGCAGTTCACAGTGCTGGGGGATAAAAAAAATCAGACTAGTTACATACAGCAAAACTACTTTTCAGTACCAAAGGTAAAATCAGCATTCCCAAGTAAACAAGATCTGAAAATTAATTGCTAGCGGCCCACTTATAAGAAATACTAAAAGAGATTTTTTTAGGATGAAAACAAGTTACAACAGACAGTAATTAAAATCCATACCAATACAAAAATAAAAACCAAGGAGAATCAGTAAATGCAGGGGATTATATAAGATAATCACATATTTCTTCTCCAGTCTTTTTAAATTGATTCTTAAAAAAAAAAAAAAAAAAAAAAGCGGGCCCTCCCTGGTGGCCCAGCGGGGTAAAGCACTGCACTGAGAA
>NW_004567121.1:1929415-1974934 GCF_000260355.1 Condylura cristata
AAAAAAAAAAAAAAGACAGACAATAGCCAGTGGTGGAAAGGAGGGAAAGAAATAGAATCCTACAGACTGCTGATGAGAATGTAAAATTGTGCAGCACTTTGGAAAAACTGGCACTACTTCAAAATGTTAAACATGCAGTTACCAAATGGCCAAACAATTCACTCCTAAATAGAGAAATGAAAACATACACCCACATAAAAACTTGTGCATGATAGGAACGTTATTCACAATAGCCAAAAATGGAAGCAACTCAAAGTTTATCCATTGATAAATGGAGAAATAAAATACAGTATATCCCTAGAAGGGAATATTATTTGGAATATAAAAAGGAATGAAGTTCTGATATATACTATAACATGCATGGATCTGGAAAACATTATGCTGTAATGATGTCAGTCACAAGAGAACACATATTGTATATTGTATGCTTTTATTAATATGAAATGGTCAGAGTGGGCAAATCTACAGAGGCAGAGAGCATATTAGTTCTTGCCTAAGGCTGTGGGGAGGCGTAATTGGAAATGACAGCTAACAGCTACAGGCTTTTTTCTTCTGGGGCTTGACAAAAATCTTGTAAAATTAGATTGTGGTGATGGATGTATAATATATTAAAACCACTGAATTAAATGCTTTAAGCGGGTAAATTTTATGGTATATGAATTATATCTCAATACAGCTATTTTTAAAAATAACAGTAGGGGCAGTTAACTTTACTTCATGGGCTCTTGAATTTCCAGTTCTATACAATAAAGACTTACTGCTACCGACAAGGCATTATCTACATCTCACCACCAACGTATAGGCATCGAGAGGCAGCTTGCGCAGTCGTGTGATAAATGCATAGAGAGCTTGAAGATTCTATAGAGTTGACTACAAAATAGCAATTAAAATGTCCCCAGATGTTCATTTTGATGATAAAATAGAAGGGTTCTGAGATGTAAGACAAAACCCACTTCAGAAACACTCCATGCAGAAGGTATTCTAAATTTAACTGTAATATTAAGCTAATTTGTTGAACGAAAGCTACTGGGCTGGCATCTTTGGTTTTCACTGTAATTCTCTTGAGACAGACAGGTTTGGTCTTGTGACTATGATTTTCCTTTTGCTTGTACATTATTCATAAGTTTCAAATGGCACCATCTGTCATAGTTTTCCCCCAGATATTGAAAACTTCCTCCATGTTCTATTATCATTTGAATCTACAAATTCCTCCTCATAAGCAAATCTGAAAGTAACCAGTTTCAATGAGGTCATTCCTCTTCCTCCCTGCCCTGCATTTGTCGCTATGTCATTACATAATCACCAGTCTAGGAAATGGGGAAACAGGATTTAAGGCTGGCATAAATTAGAGTCCATAGGACAACTTCTAGCACTACTGTCAAGGGCAAGAATCTTGGCCACATCAATCTGAAGTCCTATGTGACTTTCTCTTGGAGGCTAGGAAGAGACAGGGTGGAGATGCCGCTGGTTATTATTGGGTCACTAAGGGTAAGTGAGTCTGTGATAAAGAAATGAAATGAGGATTTACAGAGCAAAGCTGTAATTGCCTCACAGACACCTCCTGCTCAGTGTGTTCATATGGGTTACAGCAGTCTATGCACAAAACAGTCTTCCAGGGAGTCATTAGCACGCCCCAATTTCTAGAAGAAACAAGATCCCAGCAATGTTAAATCATTTGCCTGTAGTTTCAGGGCAGGTCAAGGCCATCCTGGAACTTGATCCTGCTCAAGTCCTTTCCAGCCCTCTGTTGGGGTGATTTTGTGGTGGCAAAGGACCCAAAGGCCAGTGAGCAGTGGTGGAGGTGGAATCTGGGTCATGGGCCATCCTCTCTGAGGGGAAACAAATGTCTGAGACCTTATTGACTAAAAGCTCTGACTGAAGAGAGAGAACGCAAAGACAGCCAATTTACTATAAGTACATGAAATATTTATCAGCAGGTGAAGTCTTTTGGGAATCATTTAAAATATTTATTTATTCAAATTATTCAAGTAATTGTCTTTCTCTTCAAATGCATGTTGGGAATTTTGTGTGCCAGCGAGAAGAGGTTAATAAGCAAGTGAGTAAAGTTTCCCATGATGAAAAAGAAAGGACAAAACTGTGCATATTATCCCAAAGGAGACTGCTGGACTTTTTGCCCAAACTAGAAAGGCAGCACACAGTCTTAAAGGAACAGTCAATAAATTCCCCGAGTTGGGACATCAGAAACAACCTCCGGTAACTGGCTAACACTGCGACATAGCACCTACACCTGGAAGCGGTGTGGGGGACGGGTGAAAAGCTGGGGGCTGGGGTTGTCTTTTTTCTTCTGCATTCTCATTGCAGGGTGGGAAAATGATCAAAGAATGCAGAGCAACCAAGAGTCAGTGCCCTGCCCTTTATATCAGCTGTCTGGTCGCTTATGAAAGTATTCTGATAGAGTTTTTTTAAAAGAAGCCAAACTTCCACTCTTCACAACACAATTTGAAAATTCAGAACATGCTAACAGATTCAACAATTTCACTTTCAGATCAAAGTTCACCCATCCCAGATCATCTTAATATGTGGGGGCGGGCCATCTGCCTGCAGAAACATAAACAGCAGAACTCGTTCACACCATGCCAGCATTTCTGAAGCTACATTCTGCAGACTTCTCAAAGAACAACCACATTCTTAGGACTGTGGGTCAGGAAACACTGAAAGAGGTTTTGGGAAAATGCAGTAGCAAAACTGTGCTGGGAAGCCAGCAAGTGATAGGCATATTTCACAAGCAAGTGTAAGAAATGTTAGCCAAAATGCAGTGTTCAGGCAATTGGCCTACACTCAATAAACACCAGCTAAAAGACAAACAGCAAATCAGCAATTCTGGGCGCTGATTCTGGGCCCAGAACAGGGAACAGAAAACTGAGGATGGCAACCAGTTCAGTTATTCTAAAATGAAAAAGTCAATTCGGTGCTGAAACATAGCCGGCAGAAGGAAATTAGGGGAAAGTTCAGGCTAGAAAAGATGAATGCCATGATAAGTGGTAAAGGCCAACAGAGAAAGCACCTGTTCAATGCAGTCATTAAAATTAAGTTAAATTAAAAGTGTTAAAACTAGTGTTAAATATTAAGCAAGACATGTACATGATTTAAACTTTGGTCTAAAAAAATAGAAGATTTCCCCTTCTCCTCTTGCAGATTTACCATTTCATCATTTACTCAGTCGACAAGCTTACTGAGAAACATCTGTGCCAAGTACTGCCTAGAGCTAAGGTTGCAACCAAAATCTCTGCCCTCAAAAGTTTACACTCTAAAAAAGGAAGACCGTCAACTAGATGGAGGATGGTGGGAGCTGCAGAACAAAGGGGACAGGGGGCCTCACAGGCTATGGGTGTATGGTGTGGTAACATACATCTGAAGAGGTGTGAACCTCTTAAAACATATTTAGGGCTCTGAACCAATGTTAAGCTTTGAATAAATAATAATAAATAATAATAATAATAGTAATAATAATAAAGGAAGAAAGACAATATACATGAATAAGACCAAGAGGTTAGTCTTACAAATTGAGTCATTTCTGTTTAGAAAGCTTTATTGATCCATTTAACATTTTCCTGTGGGAAACCACTCTCCTCCTTGGCAGCTCCCTCTTTAGTCAATATAAGGAATTAGAGATGGATATCTCGATATTCACTCTCTTTGGGTTTGACTGAACTGCTGATTCAGGATTTGTGCATTTTATCACTTCTGGAACATTCTTTTTTAAAAAAAAATTATGCATACAATACTAGGGTACAGGCCAGAGGTGCAGGGGCAGTGAGAAGATTCACCAGAGACAGAGAGGGGAGCAGAACAAGCAGATTAACAAAGTACACTGCTGAGGGGAGCAGGGGGCAAGATAGGAGAGGGTTGCCACGCAATGAGTCCCCGGCCAGGAACTGAACTCATGGTGCAGTGGCTGAGGCCAGTAACATGGTGCTGTACCTTAACCCGTTGGCACCACCAAGGAGGGTGCCTCTTCTGGAACATTGTTAACCAATATTTCTTACTCTTTTCTCCTTAGTTCTCTATATATATTAGTTCTGGAATACCAATTAAATATACATTAATTAAACACCTTCCCACCTTTCCAACCTTTTGCATATTTTCCATTCCTTCATCTCCATGGAAGGTGTTATATATAATTTCTTCAAATAGACCTTCTCATTTACTAATTTTTTCTTTAGCTGTTTCTAACCTATGTAATCTCCTGGGTTCCCATTCAACTATTATGTTTTTCATTCCTAAAAGTTCTATTTGTTTATTTTTATTATTCTTGATCATTTCTGATGGTCTCACCTGCCCAGGTTATTGTTTGGACATGATCTTTTGTTATTAAACATGCTTCATTTTCTGTACCTGGTAATGTGTAGAGTCATAGCAGGTCTCATACTATTGTTTATTATTTCTGCTGACCTGTTTATTAAGATTTATTCCCTTGTGTATTATGTGAGTTTAGTGTGAGCCCATGTTCCTTTGAATATTGTCTCCAGAAATCTTGGCTTAATGCATTTTCTCCAATGCATATTTTGCATTGTTCTAGGACCTAGGGGTATTCGCAAGCCAGAAAGACCTTAAATGAAATCATGAATAGAGAAATGACAAACCTATCCCTAGATTCCTCCTGGTTTTTCTGGGCCCTCCATCAGAACCATGGGCAAGACAGGAAATTTCTTTTTCCTTCTCATCTATTTTCCTGGTTCAACTTTTCATCGACAGTGTCACACCTACTGAGTCCCAGTTTTACAAACAATTTTCAAGCCAACTCCTGATCTTACATCACTACTGGGTTTTTATTTCACCCCCGAAGCACACAGCCTGGCATAACTGAGACTAGTAGATACCCCTGGGACACCTTCAGCTTCAGCTTATAGTTACTTTCCAAGTGGTTTTTCCTTATCATTTCATCTCACTGAAACTTTCAGTTTAATAAAGTATTTTTAAAAGTGGCATTTTTATTCTATTGAATATTTTTAGGTATACACTACTTCCTGGAAGGGTTATTTGGATTACTTTTTCTGTTAATCGCCCAGATATAATTTATTTTCAAAAAAAGGCATACAACCTATAAAGAAAATATTTAAGTTTGAGCACTCACAAGGTCTGAGTATTAGCTCTTCCTCGATATCAACTAGGGTAGGGCTGGCAAAGTGCTTACCTGTTTATGTTATGTTGTTTTGCTGAAGCCAGATATGCTTAGTTATTGATGCATTGTCTATAGCTGCCCTTAAGCTACAACATAAGAATTGAAAAGTTTTGACAGAAACCACGTGGCCTTCAAAATGTAAATATTTGTCATCTGGCTCTTTACAAAAAGTTTACCAACCACTGAACTAAAATGTGCCTTAAAAGAACACTTCCTCTGCTGTTTATTTTCCCATTTTGTGAAATGGGTGTGCTCATCCTTCCTCTTCCTCTTTTCTCCATTAGCATTGAAGAATAATCATGAAGCTATTGACAAATTTTCTTCAAAATTCAAGGTGAGGTTGGTGCTTGAGTGGTGAACCGAGAGGTCGCGGTGGGTGGGCGAGCGGCTTCGGGCGAGGAAGGAGCTAATCCAGAATGGCTACTCTCATCTTTGTTGATAAGGAAAATGGAGACCTAGACACCCGCGTGGCTTCTAAGGATGTACTGAAGCTGGGATCTAGGCCTGCAGCCAAAGTTTTAGATGGCAGAGAACAGGTTTCAGCAGCACATGTTGGCAAGATGTTTGATGCTCCGGCAGCCTTACCTAAAACCATCAGAAAGGCTTTGGGAACTGTCAACAGAGCCACAGAAAAGCCAGCAAAGATGAATGGACCCCTCAAACAGAAACAGACCACCTTCTCTTCCAAAAAGATGGCTGAGAAGACTGTGAAAGTACAAAGCTCTGCTCCTGCCTCTGATGACACCTACCCAGAAATAGAGAAATTCTTCCCTTATAATCCTCTAGATTTTGAGAGTTTTGACCTCCCCGAAGAGCACCAGATTGCACACCTGCCTTTGAATGGAGTGCCTCTCATGATCCTCGATGAGGAGCAGGAACTTGAAAAGCTGCTGCAGATGGGCCCCCCTTCACCACTGAAGAGGCCCACTCCACCGTGGGAGTCCAATGTGTTGCAGTCTCCTTCCAGCATTCTGTCAGCCCTGGATATGGATTTACCACCTGTTTGCTATGACTTCGATATTTAAATTTCTTAGTGTTTCTAGCTGGTGTGTGCATGTTTTTGTATTAATAAAGCATTTCTTTAACAGACAAAAAAAATCAAGGTGAAATGCTTTACAAAATTTAGGTCACTTTTTAGTTTGCTTAAAGCAGAAATTTATTTTAAAAATGAATCCTTTCAGAAAATATAAGGATTGTTTTAAATTCTGACCTACAAGATTGATGACAAATTCAGAATGAGCTTTGGTTTAAAACTTTATCCGAAAAATAATCCCACAAGTGCTCCTGTCTAATCAGATTCCTGAAATTCCCACACCCAAATTTTTAGTACTGATGGAATGCTGGGGACATCTGGACCCAGAGCAGAAACATGGAACAGAAGGATCATGGCACAGGTGTAGCACTCTCCCCTGAAGGGCATTAGAGGGCATGGAGGAAAGACATTATCTCAAGAGGGCAAAACACCAGCAAGCTTTCCTCCTATCCTGTCTTCACCACTCTGGGGCTGGTCTCATCCCAGGGGTCCTCTGGCCTCCAAGGTCTTATCAAAGGGTTGTGCAGCATCAAATTCAGTAGAGGGTCTGACCTTTGTAAAAATGAGTTAACTTGGTTACATTGACGCTCTGTGGTGTGGGAGACTGTAGGAAAAGGAAATCCTGTGTGTCTGTGAGCTGCAGCTACTTAGTGGTTATGTTCAGTGTTAAGTTCTGCCTGTTTTCAGGTATGTATACAGTGTCTGAAAAAAATAACCAAACAAAAACTCATCTGTGCAGATCCTATGGAAGTGTGATTTCATATAAGACCAACATAAATATGGAAAGAAGTCACAGATCTTTCTAAAGACATCTGAAGGCCTGCAAGTGACCCCCAGCAGAAACCTGGCCTGACACTAGTGATCCCAGAGCTGCTGAAAAATCAAGGGCAACTTGTATCAAGAGCAAGTTTCTGTTCCCTACAGAAAAGAGGACAGCAGAAGCCCAAAAGAAGTTTTTGCACAGCCAACCTGACCACATACCACCTTGGAGAGGCAAGACTGGCAAGAGGGCCTGCCAGCCACTGTCAGTTAGGCTGCGGGCTCCAGAGTCCCTCTGCAGCAAACAAGCAAGCTCGCTGATCACTCGTTACTTCACCTGCCACACACTGAATACCTCCTGAGATTCTGCGATGTGGGACACCACGGAGGGCCAGGCAGGCACAGCCCAGGGCTCCCTGCTCTCAGGAGTGTGAGCTGCATGGGGAGCCAAGGGCACAGCAGTGCAGAGACCCTACACTAAGATCCTCGGCATTACTCCAGCCTTCCAGTCTACAGCTTCATGCTGTATGCATACATATACATCCCACATTTATCTCTCTTCTTCACTTCCCTCCACGAAACTACCAGTTCCTGGAGGCAGGGATTGCCCTCTGTTCACTCATTGTTGCAGTCCCAGTGCCTAGAAGAGAGCTGGCACAAAGTAGGCCCTCAATAGAAACTGCAGAAGGAACAAATGAAAGGTCAAAACAACTTTTAGAATCTTGTCAACCATTCTGAATGGTTTATGCCACCAGTTTCAAGCAGCAGCTTGTCATCACAATGCAAGACAGACACCAACCACCAGGACTGAGGACCCATCACACACAGCAGGAACACCTAGGTAGAGCCCCACTTCTGCCCCCTCTCCACCCCCCTATCCCCGCCACCCCGGCCTTCTGGAAAGCACCCCGAAGTCCAGAACAACACAGTGCAGGAAACCCCAGCACAGTGGAAGGAGAAGCTGTACCCAGTACAAGCCCCCCTGAATCTGACAGAGGTGGGCGCCTGGCCCAGTCCTGACTCCCCCCGGCCCAGGATGCCCCTTCCCTCCCACAGGGTCCTCTACCTTGGCAGGAGCACACAGCCCCTTCTGTCCAATCTGCAGGCCCAGCACCTCACTGTCCCCTCGGAGGTGGCCCCTCTCCTTCCAAGAGGGTGTGCCCAACCTGTAGGGCTTGTGGGGAACATTTCTAGAAGCATCCTGAAGTTCAAGAAAAGAGGCAAAAAGGTGATGATGATGCCGATTCTAATCTCTTAGCAAGCGAGAGCATTCCTGGGGCTGTGCTTCTCTCCTAGAGGTTGTAAGCTGATGCTTTACAAATGGATGGAGCTGGGAGGGATTATGCTAAGTGAAATAAATCAAAAGGAAAAAGATAAATATCAGATGGTTTCACTTATATGGAGAAAATAGAGAAACCGAACAAAGTGTCAGGAAAAAGGCAAAACTTGCAAGCTGACCTCAGGTCTGAGGCACACAGCTGGAGCGAGGGAAGGGGCAAGGCGGGGGAGGGGGTGACACAAGACTGTGGTGACGGGTCACGGCTACTATGGTGGTGGGAGAGCTGTGGGGAAGACACCAGAGGGGAGGAATCAAATGCTGTACAGAAGTGAATGACAATGTTAAGAAGATAAATAAATAAAAATTAAAAAACAAAAACCCACATGACAGAGTGGATTTATGCAGGTTCTGGGGTGAAAGAGTTCCAGAAACAATTCTGCTATTGTTTCTGTACACATCTTCAAACCAAGACTCACTTGTTCTAACCCCCGTAATTTGTAAAGGATGAAAATGTCTTTTACAGGCATTACATAGGTACCAAGCAGGTGGAGTTTGCTAAATACATTTTACAAAGGAGGAGCCCTTGGCTAGGAGAGGTCAGCCAATCTACTTTAAATCCCACAGCACCAGGATCAGAGGGGAGCCCTGGCTGGTTCCACACCCGGACAGAGTGTGGTGGCCAGGATGTTAGATGAGGGCCCACTCCACTGCAGGATGCACCTGTACCTGGCTGCTAGGTTTCCCCTTGGAAAGTAAGGGTGAGGAGCAGCAGAAGGGGAGGAGGAGCTAAAAACCACACTCTTGCACCCACACACCAGGACACCCCCCCACACACACATTCACACCACCTGCCCGGTCGGCGACTCCTGGGGCCCACGCCCCACCCCTCCCCTGCATCTGTAAGTGTCTTGCGTGTCAAAGGTGTCAGGAGGAGGATTGTCATAACCTTGTGGCTTGTGGTGACCCGGTTTTCAAACTCACATTCTTTTGTGCCCAAAACTATACCTAATAAAGAAAGTAGAGTGTTTTGTGACTCACTGAGACCTGAAATAATGCTCTCTGTGGGCCTTCCCATGAAAACAGTCAAGGAAAATACTCAAAAGGGTGACATTGTCAGCTCATTCATCGGTGTGTGTGTGTATGTGGCCACTCTGTCTCCAGAAAGCTGAGTGTGCATCCCAGTCTTAGTACCCACAAGGGAAGCACGCCCGCTCGCTCACTCCCCTGCCTTGCCAGCCTGGTGCAGACACAGCCCAGACTCAGAAGCACCAGCTATGGCCCCAAGCCACTCACGGCTGGAGGCTGTACCTGGTTTCCAGTCGTGATTATATCTTGCATGAAACAATAGCAGGAGAAGGGGATGAAGCCCGTGAGAACGTCAGAGTCATCAGCTCTTGAGGCCTTTCCACTGCAAGTTCCTTGCTCTTTCTGCCTCCCAGAGACATCGTCTCTGCTGCCTTATTTGCACCCTCCAGCATCTCCACCCAGCACTGATGGAGGGAAACTAGGGGCTGGGACAGGGGTGGGAGCCATTCACTGCAGCGAGCGTGAAACCAACCACAGAAGAAATCGTCTCTTGTCTTGCAGATGCTTGCCAACGTGAAGTTCACAAATGTCATGTCTGCTCCCTGCCCCCAGGGACTGCCCCTCACTGCCTCACAGTTTTCTGTTGCTTCGCTGCCTCCTGCTGCCCTTCAGAGTTCCACGGGTGGCCTTTGCCGCACGCTCCGCTAAGGCAAGCAGTACCCCCACGCATGTGTGCAGTCGCTAGCCCTCGTGCTCTGGAGCAGGGTTTGCATTCCCTTGCAGCCTCAGAGGCTCTTCCAACCAGAAACGCAGCTCCCCGGGCATCAAGCTGCCCACAAGCTGAGTCCAGGCACATGCAGTGCCCAACCTCAGCCGCACACACTGGTGAAGAAATGGCTACACGACCTTCCCAGGGGCATTCCAAAACTCACAGGACCTAGTTCCTTACTGGAGTGTCTATTCCATGTACATAATTCTACCCTACCGGCCAAATGCAGACTCTGCAACGCCTGTGCTCTTCTCCCTACCCTGCTGAAGACAAAGACCCCCTCCACTCCCTCCCATCTCAGGAGTGACCACCACTGGAGAGCCGAACAGAGGCGCTCAGGTCACTCGTGGCCCTGATCATTTCTCTGGAGAGAAGCAGTAGAGTCATTGCTCAAGAGGGCACTGCAGTCAGAGCCGGGCTCCCTACCTACCCACCATGCGACTCAAACACAGATGAGAATAGTTCTAGTACTTCTGTGACAGAGTTGAGAAAAGGCATAAATAACCTCCAGAAAAGCTGCATGAACAGGCTGAATCAATGCCCTGTTAGCTAGGGCTCGTGGCATCCTGTGGACCCCAACATGCAACACTATTCCCCCAGAGCCATATCTGCATCCATGTCTAGATTCCCACCTATGCTCAGACCTCCTGGCACCAGGCCTCCTGGGCCTGCCACTGGGCTCCCTGGCACCAAACCTGTGTGCTCACCACCCCTTGTCACCAACTACTAGCTACAAACAGTACCCTGCGAGAATGTCAGCTCCAAGGAAACTGTTGTGGACATCACAGTTGCATGAAAAGGGTTTCCCAAGCTTTGTCGCACTCCGCGGAGACACAGATCCCTGGAGGCAGGAATGACTCTATGTATCTGAGAAACAGCATACCTGCCTAGAACCCCATGTGCCTCGATGGCAAGCAATGCAGACAGAAAGAAAAAAAAATGCTCTTACAGAGAGATGCTATATGACTTCACTATAAAAGCAAAATATATTCTGATGGTGAATTGGACAACCTTGTGCTATCTCCCCAGGTCCCTGGGATACCACTCTCTTCTCTCTGTGAAGACGTTTCAGTGAAACTGGGCAAGGAACAAGGTCTTGCCCTGCGGGTCACTTGAAGTTTCACTAACAATCAATCTCCTCCTACCCTCCCCCCACACGCACATGCCCATGACAAGTGTTCCCACAGTTCCACAAGCTAACAACAGTGTCTCATCGCCCTAAGGAGCCAAAGCACTGGCCCCCGACTGAAGCCCCATAGCCCCACACCCCCTGGAGTATGGGGCAGGTGAACATTAACAAAGGCCTCCGCCAGAACTGGGAGCCTGTAGCTACCCCCTCACAGCAACCTCCCAATCCCTGAATTTGAGCAGGATCTGGGCCCTCTCCCCTACCCACTCTAACCTGGGGCCAGCACATATGCCATTCCAAACTGCACCCACGTGCCAGGTTAAATTCTAAGCACTCCACCCTCAAGAGGTGGCCTCTAGTTCCCTTCGTCTTGAATCTGGGCAGGCGGCAGGCTTGTTTGGACCAAAAGAATGCAGAGTCAGGGACACTGTGCCAGTTCCAAGTTACTCCTTCAGAGGCCTGACAATTTCTGCTTCCACCCGCCTGGAAGGAGCCCAGGGATTACCCTGCCAGAAAGACCAGCGCAGGGAAGGCGACTGGAGCTTTGGTTCTGGTCAAGTTCCTGGCTGAATGCAGCTGCATAAGCAGCCCCTGACGCTGTTTCTAAACTCTGGTCCATGCTTCATGAACAACAACAATCATATTGTCCGTGCACTTGTTTGGGGGTAGTTTGTTACATAGCAGTAGGTAACACCAGGCCATTCTCGTGAAAAGAAAAGGAGGCATAGCAATCATGTGGGAGACCAGAACTGGGGGAAATTCTGACCAAGCTTCCTCAGGGGCACTAGGGAGAGGAGGGCACAGGTGTCCTTAGGGACAGGCTGGGTGCAGGTAGGGGAGAGGGCCCAGAGAAAGGGAGTGCCCACTCCCAGGTCTTTTCGACTGGAGATCTCCAAAAACAGTGGGATCAGGGACAACGTCCCGTGTGCTGTTGCGCTCTGACCTGTGACCCTAAAAGTAAAGCTGCTGCTTCTGGCTCCTCTGGAAGCAAGACTGCTTTCTCTCTTGACTGCCGTCGTGATGATCGTGCCCTTCACCTCTCCTTCACCTTAGCAAATATGATCTAAAATTTGCTGCACTCCTCCACATAGTTAACTGGGAGATTCCTCTTGAGTCCTATTTCCAACTGGCAAGATCATGGCAAAGGTCTGGCAGATCAAGTCAATGGTCCCCTGAGGCAGAAGGCAGTCACAACCTTCTCAGTGTTCAGTGCTCCACTGTGGGCTCCATGGTATCCACCTCTCCACAAAGCGGGGACAAACAGCTTATTTTTTTCTGTATTGTTGTCTACTCAAGCACTGGCCCCCTACTGAAGCCCAACACCCCCTGGAGTACGGGGCAGGTGAACAGGCTGCCAGCCAGGTCTATAAGCCACCTAAGTCCTGGTGCCTAATGTTCCTCATCTCAAAAATAGACAAGCTCCCTTCTAATAAGAACCGTATGACACATCTAGAGACCTTCCCCAGACCACCAAAAAGTTCAGTTCCAAATGGGCAGCCCAAGGTCAGCAAGCATCTGTGGGTGGGAAGGACAGTATCCAACATATACTGTCTCCTTCTAGCATGTGAAATGTTCCCTGTCAAATTATGGCTATTGAAAAAGTTTGGACCAGTAGTACCTGCTTGATACAAAGTTTTTCTACATGTAACATTAATTTCAGATTCTGGAAAACATATCCTAAGGTCATTATTCTCCTAGTTGTGAAGTATCCTGCATGGTCACTAAAAGATATTCCAGCATGGGGGTGACTCAGGAGATGGATCTGGGGTCGCTTCTGAGGGGGCCTGACCTTCTATGCCTGCTCCTGCTCCACTACCTCTTCCTCCCTCGAGCCAAAACCAGCCACCACATGATAAGCAGACCCTATGTGGGCTCCGCTCGCCACTATTTCCTTCAAGGCAGGAGAAACCCTACCCTCTGAGACAGGGACCTTGGTCTTGAACAAGAACTAGAGACCCAAAACACAGCAGTGAAATTCCAGACCACTCAGAAGTGGAGGTGACTGCTGGCTGGCCCCCCGCTTTGCCCCCCAGGTCCAGCAGCAGAGTAGATGGCCTAGATGTCAGACATGCAGAACCTCACAAAGAATTGATCTTGCCCATGAGGATGCTGCTGGCTGCAAATCCTAAAGGCCGGAGTCCAGCCCTGACCTTTCCTGGAACAACTGTATGCAAAATGGACAGTTTAGGTGGAAAATTTTCAACGTTTATCCTGTATCACAGCCACCTGGAAGTTCTGTGACAGCACAGATCAAAGTCCTCCCCTCCCAACCCTGGAATTTGGTCCATATCTGTCACAGAGTCTACACCAATAGTTTAAAATCTGAGCTGGAATTGTTTAAAATCTGGTCCAATTTAAGAATTGCAACATTTCACTTCTAAAGCAGATTTCAGTTTCTCTTAAAAAGCAAAGAGACCAGGTGACACTGAACCTGCCCATCCACAGGTGGTGAGAGCAGTTCATTGGCAGCGTCTCGCAAATTGGAAAAGCACAGTGTCGGCCAATGGGCAGGTGCTCGCCCCACGTGACCATCGGCCTTTGCTACATGGCAGGAAAGTTTTAGAAAACACTCCACAGGGAAAGAGTCAGCTCTAAAGTCTTCTTCTTCTCAGGAAAGTCATAGAAATGGCCCAAATTTCTCCTACTCTGACCAAGGCACCATTCACCAGCCTCCAGACCCCCAGGGATCAGGATCACGTCTTAATAATCACTGACTTCTCTAAATCTAGAATAGAACAAGTGCTCTGGAAATGCCAAGGGATGGACAGAGAGATGTTGGTACACACCCTCCTGGGCCAGGACACCCATGCCCCTAGGGTCTCTTTCTGAGGAGGCTGCACAGGATACCCCATTACACCACACCTCAGTCCTGGAGGCCAGTGACAGACAAGACTAGCTCCCCCTCCTCTTATGCTGGATCTTTCTTCCTTCAATTTGTTCTTTGTTCTTCAATTTGCTGGGGGGGTTTTTTGTTTGTTGGTTGGTTTGTTTTTAATACTATCTACTGTTCTGTGGGGTTGGGGGGGCCGATTTCAGTTTTTGTATTTTGTCACTGAAACAGCTTCACACAGATACACTGAGAAATACCATCACTTTCTATCAAGAGGTTAAATAAATAAATAAAATACAGAATATGCATCAGCACTTAAAATTTAAGGCAGATCTTCATTACATTATAATGGGAAGGTGCCAAACTGCTGTTTTATGGGAGGGCCTGGGGGGGAATAATTTGTAACACAATGTATAGATTATGCTATCACTTAGATGCAAAATGCACACACAAATGAAGCTATGTATTTCTTTCTCTAGTACATGAATAAGAATCATTTGGAACAATACACATTAAATTGTTAACAGCAACCCCAAGGAAGAGACTGGAATGTGGGGACCAGGGCAAAAAGAACTTTGATTTTATAATAAGAATGTGCTCCGAGTATCACTTGTATAATTAAAAATAGATCCAATCATCTGGAAACATAACAAGTGTTCATTCCTCTAATGCCTGTTAGATTGGATTCTTTTCAGTGGGCCAGAAATAAAAGGTGAGTCATCACTCTTCTGAAACATCCTTTTCTTCACAGAATGAGACACATGCATAGTTTCAGAATGTGAAATCAGGCCATAGTTCAACAATCTAGAAATGCAAAGTTAAAGTAAAAACGAAAGGGTTTGCAAGGCAGCTCTGAGAAGGCAGCCTCAGGGCCAGTTCTGATCCAAACCCACCCCCACAGGCAGCATCCAGCTGTCCCCACACCAGCCAGGTAACCAGGACCCAGACAAACATGACCTGATCCTTTCTCAATAATTCACATTTGAAAACATACAGTACAATTTTTTACAAGTAAACCTGGATTTTGGAGTACTGAGTCCTGTATTTCCAATGTGTACTAATATTCCATGTAACCAGAAATGCTCGTGAAGATTTTGGAAAAGACATCTCCTGGTTTTGAAAGTCCTTTCAGAAATATGAAAAAACAGAAATCATCCACCATGCAGAAATATCTAAGAAATAAAACCATCAGCCAGCAGAGCGAGAAGGCAACTGTCTGTCTAACCACCTTGCATGTCCCAGCTGCCCTGAGACCCATCTGTGCATCCACCCACTTGCTAGAAAAACCGACCAGGTGTCAGATCATAGCAAGACTTACTTGTTGGCCATGAAGCTACAATGAGACACCAGCCCAGAGAGCCTGGGTAAAAGGCGCCTAGGAGGAAATGCAACATCCTCAGGACCTCCAGTTGGGTTAGCCAGCTTGTTCCCCAGGCACGGAGCCAAGAATCAGACTCCTATTGTCAGTGAAAGCCTGTTTAATTCCACAGAGCCCCTCTGGAAGGGGAAGAAAGATACTTGGCCTGGAGACACAGCAGGGGCTGAGCCTTGGAGGCAAGCCCAGATGAGATGGCACTCGCTCCTTGGGGGAGACAGTCACAGTTAAGGTAGGCAAGCATCTGGTCTCCTTGAAAAGGCTATTCCCACTTGGGCAAGAAAGTCTCACATCCCCTTAAGTAAGGCACTTCTGAACATCCACTACCTTAGAAAGTCTGAAAGAGAATTTGACTTGTCAAGGACACACCTACCAGAAGGAATGTTCCAATGGGTCTGTCTCCTGCCCTCTGGCTCCCTGGATAGCTGGATTTCTTGAAGAACCATGACCAGCTTTGGGTACCTGTGACTTTGGTTAAATGTGTGTCCATATGTGAGAGGTGCAAACAGTCTTGTGTTAGGTGCTGGGATTCTGTGATTCCTGACCCCTCCCCCACCCATTCTATGGAGCTGTGAAAACTTTACCATTTCTCTCCCATCAAACTGCACTCACTAGTAGAAAAGTCTCCTTGTTCTACACTTCAGGAGATGTTCTGAGAAAAACAGACTTGAACAAGTGACAGGAATTCATAGGAGACTCAGGTCTTTGGGATTTCAAGGCACTTGCTGAATGGCAACCACTTTGGTGCAAAGTCAATAGCTATATATATATTTTTTTAATATAACAGTTTATTTTTACATCATTTTGTACATTTTTTTTTGTTTTCATCTCAATTGTTTCCCATCACCAAGGCACCCTTGTGCCATCACCATAGTCCCGTGCACTTCCCTCCCCACCCCCCACCCCCCACCCCGTTTTTGATGCCATTCCCCACTCTACCCCCACAAAATGTCTCTTGTATATGGCTGTTCACTATTCCTATTTTCTCGCCTGGTCCATTATACTCCTGTCAATAGCTATATTCTAAGGACAGCATCTTCCCTGCTCCAGTGAAGGAATGTGGGGTACTCTGATTTATCCTCCATAGTGGAGAAGCAGGAGAAGAGAGAGGAATTCAAAAAAAAAAAAAAAAAAAACTGGAGAAGAGTCAGGGTAGATGCTCCCCCAAGGAAATACGCCCACAAGTCATACAAATTGTGAAACTCACACAGAATGGAGTAATGCCTAAATTAGCTCTAATTTCTACTCAAGGGGCACAGCTGTCAGGTTCTCAAAAATTACTCATTACAATGAAGTTGAAGGCAAAATAAAGGTCTTAAAATGATATATGCTCCTCACATAAGGCACAAGTACCAGGTGAAAGCCCTGGGGCCCTAGATGCCAGGTGCACAGCTACCGACAGCCTGACCTGCAGGAATGAATGAGTCCCAATCTATCTCGGAAGACCTGGTCTATGGCCCTGCCCTATCACCAACCAGTTGGGAGTCTCAGGGAATCTTCGAAGTTTTTGTTTCTGCTTTGCTGTCTAATGACTTTTTCTGAATAGAAGAGCTATACATATTCATTTTTGAAAATGTGGGAAGTCCAAAATAAAACAAAGAGGAAATAGTCATGGATAATTTCACTGCCAAAAAGAAACCATTGTTAATATTTTGACAAATTTCCTTCTAGACCTATTTTATGCATATTGATATTTCTTTTAAATTTGGAGTGCTAATTGGCGTGTACTGCAAATACAACTTTGTGTTGAGATTTCACTTTTATTTTTAACCCAACATGATATCATGAGTTTCTTTCTGTGTTACTAAAACCTTACCAAAGCATAATGTTCGTGGCCATATAATATTCCACTGTAGGAATGCATCAGAATTGAATTCACCCGTTCCCATTATTCTGTTGTTTCTGATTCTATAAACATGAATCACAGAGAAACTTTTGTAACAAGAAATGTTTTCTGCCTCTTGAGTTATTTTATTAGGATGGATTCTAATACTTCATATCATGGATTTACATTTCAGTTCTTCTGAGGGGATTAGAGCGCATCAGAAATTTGTAAACTCAATTGCCTACTATTGGAGTTCGTCAGGGAAATAAGTACTACTGTCTGAATGTTAGAAACAACCTAATGCGTGTGCCCTGTTGGAGGTGACCGCTTCCACAGGCCTCTAGCTGGAGGCTGCCCTGCTGGGTAGAGGCCAAGGTGCTGTTGCCCTTCCCAGTTTTCCAAAGAAACCAGCATACCTAAGTAATAGAAGTTCTACTTGCCCTTTCGGGCTGGCCAGTGACAGTTACAGTCTTCTCTCAGAGCCTGCGGTTTCACTCAACCAAGACCAGCATCCCCCTCAGAGGGACTGCAACGCATGTCCAAGGTGCAATTCACTGGAGCCAGACCCAGAGATTAGCGGTTTGCATCAATTTTTAAGCTCTGTTACTCCTTCTCTTTTCCCCCTCTGGACTTCTCCTGACACATGGAAACTACTTTAGCACCCACTTCTAAGTGTCAGCCAGGGCCTGGAAAGCAGCTCATACAACTACCTGGCTCATAAACAGAACCAAAGGGCTGCCCTGTTGCTCTCTTTGGTCCTCTGATATCCAGAAGTCAGGCAAAGTTCCCCAGCGGTCCAGGGGAAAGCTAACTTTTCCAGCACAGCATGTCCTTTCGGCTTGCTGAAGCTTGGCCGTGGGGCCTGGGGGGACACATGTGTCCAAGAGCAGGTGTGCACCACGCGAGGGTTCGGCCTAGCAGGCCGCTAAGTGGGCCACATCCCAGCTCTGACAGCCATCACAGAAGTGCCTCCAAACTGGAGAGGAAAAAAAAGAGATTCTAAGAACCCAAATCCCCTTCACAAAGCCCACAGAGGTGGCTTTTATGCCTCTGCCATCTGTCATCACAAAATTCACAACAGCTCCCCAAGTCTCACGACACGGACATTTCTGCAGGGGTCACCCGGAGCAGTTCAGATGCCCTGACAGCAAAACAATGTGCAGCAAGGTGAAGACCGGTGAGAAAATCCTGCTAAACAAACACGAGGGGTCAACGGCTCAGAGAGCAAGATCCACTTAAACCCACTAATTGGAAATAATTCCAAGTTTTTCAGACATTACGTAGTGACAATAAGGTGTAAACACCGGATTCGTGACCTCTGAAAGACAGAGGGCTTTTGTTCCATCTTTGTAAGAGCAGAATTTCACCCTGTGTCCTGAAATCCCCGTCAACTACCCTGGTGAATCTAAAAGTTTACAATTTAATAACATAGGCAGGGTTGGCTTCTGAGCTTCCCGTTCCAGGTCAAGAAGCAGATCATAAGCGAGAGGGAAGCAGGGGCAGGGAATCAATAAAGCTCTGAATGTAGTCAGGGAGTCCTTTTCATTCGGGTCATTCCCAGAGGCCAGCTAGCCAAATGGACACCTTAAGTTGCTGTATGACAGGAAGAGCCACATGTATTTTCACTGTTTGAGGGTTTGGTGGTTGTTGTTTTTAAATTAGTCTTATCAAGCCATAGCGGCCAAGGACCTTAGTCCTAGACTAAGGTTGCTTTGTTTAGGTCGTTTAATATGTTACAGAATTTCTTTGTGTTTTATAAGCAACCAAAAAGTAAATAAAAGGTTACCAAAGATGCCTAAGAAACTGGGGTTTGGTGCAGGAGGCAAAATTCAATACTGAAACAAAACCATTAAAAACACAAACAAAACAACAAAAGTCTTATTACTTCTACAAGTCCTTGTGGACTTTACTGTAGACTTTGGTTAACATTCACCTGCAGCCTCTCTCCAGAGCCAGCAGGCAATGGGGCAATGTTTTAATCAACCAGCCCCAAGATGCAGATCAGCTCAGCTGCCACTTCCTGGGTGCTCTGTTCCAGGTTCTCTGTGAAGAACTTGACATGTATAGAAACACTCTGCTATGGAGTAGAAGAAATAGACTTGACCCCAAGTCTGCCTGCCTCTGTAATGCTCCTGGTCTCCACAGTGCACACCTGTGTCAACTTCTAGCCTGACAGGAAGACACTCGGGCACTCCCAGATAAGAGTGATGATCTTCTGCATAAGAGTGATGATCTAGCACAAAGTACACACCAATGCTTGTGTACTTACACACAACTATGAGCAAGCTAGGGGCAGTAAGCCAGCTCTCAGCCAAGGCCGGGCTCAGAGCGGCCACCCTCAAAAGACTTGCACCACTAAGACAACGCAAGACACTCCAGTGTCTTACTGTAGCAGCAGGAGGGAGGTACTCCTTTTTGACACAGGATTTCAAAAACGGCTGTTTAGGTGACACACTCACATACACATGACAGCAAGTTTGCTGGACTGGGTAAAGGAAGAAAGCGTGAGGCCAGTGCTGCGACATTTCAAATAGGAAGCAAGATGATGGGTTTGAGGCTAGACAGGTTGAGGCTACTGAAATACCCATGTGCCTGAAGAAAAGCTTCCCAGAGAATCCAGGACTTGCCTCCATTTCCCCCTCTTTGGTAGACCAAAGAGTGACAGGGAAGACCCAGCAGGGTCCCACAGATCAGGAACACTGGCGCTACCCTCAGCTGCAAGGTGAGCTTCACACACACCTTTGCCTGGGTGGGTCACCACTGGACCCCAGCACCTGGTGAGCATACACCCTTCAGCCCCGCCACCCAACCTGCCTGTTTGGAGAGCTCCCTGAAACAAGTTACCACAAGCTGGAGGTGGAATCAGGTTTCATCTTTGGCCAAACCTCTCACCCCAGGAAGCTTCAGAGGTCAACAGCAACAGCAAGTGCGTTTTGGCCTTCTCCCTGCCTGCCCAGTTAGTTTTCCTCCTCCTTCTTCCAGGTGTGCTCATGCTGGAGCCTGCCCCAGTAAGTCTCTTTCCTAGTATTCTGATGAATAGATTGTGTGTTTTCTTTTGAATTCTTGTTAATGGCCTGGACTATGCTCCAGCAACCCAGCTGTGCATGTCAAATAAAATGTATTGAGGTCAGATGGATTCTCATATAGCACCGAAATGCACAGCACACCAAACAAAGGGCACCCAGCCACAGCATGCACATTCTAGACAGCTCCACTAAGGAACAGTGGAACTGCTACAGAAGGTACCCGCGCTGCACAAATATCGAATCAACTGGCATCATTTCATGCCATGACTCCATTCTCTCTTATTTTTTTTAAAGAATTTTCAAATATAGTTATGCAAAAGACTTCTGTTTTAAAACTCACCGTACAAACACTAGCATTTACAAAACCCAGGCAGATAAAATCAGCTCAGGTTGAGTATATCCTGAACACGAAGCTATAACTGATTCAGCTTTGCAATTTGACCTTTAGTTGTCATGTAGAAATGGAGAAGCATATTTAGAGAAATGTGGATTTCTTTTTATGTTCTATGAAAAGGTGCTGCCCCTCTTGAAGTTTGTGAACCTCTGTCAAAGTAAATGCTTAAAAAACTGAAGGAAAATAAGAAGGCAAGTTTCCTGTTTCATATACACAGAGGAAGAGGGGTCTTTTAAACCTGCAATAAAACAGGTGGGCTCAAGAAACTCTAAAAAGGGTGCATGGAAATATACTCTTACTGCCTATGTGATATTTGAAAGAAATAACATTTGCATTTTGTTCCATAACTAAATGAAATATGCTAAAGCCATGGGGGGAAAGAAATGTGTTTACAACCCAGCCCAGAGACAACTTGTTACATCTGACTTTCTGTTCTGGTTAAAAACATCTCTTTCTTCGGCCTGCTGGGGAATCGACCCTCACAGCTGAGGACAGATGTGGCGAGCAAAGCTTGCGAAACAAATGCCAAGCAGCAGCCCGCTACCACAGGCTCTTGCACCTGCAGCTGACATCACCCAGCTCTATCTTACCCCAGAAATCTATTAACATGCAGAAACAGGTGTCATCAAACCAAAACCCACTCTTAGAAAGCATTCACCTCATCCGACCGAGAGAGTGGAAATGATAAATGAGATGGCGAACTTCCACTCACCTTCCATGTCAGGGGAGGGGCAGGGAGAATCCCCCTCCAGGGCTCCCACCCAGACTTCCAAGGACTCATTTCTTGCCCCTAAAGTTGCTTTCCTCTTTGAATTTGTGACCCGGCATAGAAAGCTACTCAGTGTATGTATGGAGTGCATTAAGGTGTAGGACTTGTTTAAAAATACTCAAGAAGGGATAAAGGGCAAGGTAGAAATGAACTAAAATTTCCAAAATGTTGGTAATTATAGAAACCGGGAGATGAGTATCTGGGAATTCATTATGCTATTATGCTACCTTTTGGGTATGAAGTTTCCTTAAGGAAAATACATTTTTAAATATGCAGCAACATTTCTAGTAGTTGGTCCAACTCCTTCCTCCCTCCTCAGTAATCAAATTCCAGTTCTGTCCATGTAATCCACCCTGTTCCATGGAGCCACTCTGCTTCAATCAATGAAGCCAGTTATCCCAATTCTCCTTGTGAGAGATGGTTTTAGGAATGGGCAGACGGCTTATCAGACCAAAGAGAGATGAGAGGAATTCTCTTAAAGGGGTTTTGGGGTGAGGAATACAAAAGTTTCCACACTGCTACAAAGTGACATATAAGAAGGTGGGGGGGGGGTCCTCCTCTTTTGCTAAATGTTGCTGTATGTGCCTCTAACTTAAGAACCTCTGCAGCCATTTTGTAACCATAAGAGAGTCAGCACAAGACAAAACCAATAAGCGGAGAGCTGCAGAGAGCAAAGATCAAAGCAACTCTGTCCTTGAGGATGTCCCTGAGCTGCTGAAATAACCACCCTGAAACTGCCTCACTTCAGGAATCATTAAGCGAGAAAACAACCCACTTACAGTTTAGAACAGTTGAGCCAGAGTTTCCTGTTACTCATAGCTGAAGGCATCCTACATGATACAAAATAACTGCTGAATGAATACAGAGAAAATGGAAGATTCACAGAGAGAATTATCAAATATTCTCAGCAGTAGCATGTGCATCCTTGTATGGTGATGACTTTTATTTCAAACAAAAGTTGATATTTACATTATACATGGTCTTAGGATACAGGGGCTTTTTTATTTTGCAGTACATAGTCTATGTTTTATTTCTTGGGCAACTGATCAGACAAGCCTGTGTATTTCCCCTATGAACCTGGTCTTTGATTTATTTGGAACATTTTCTTAAATGGCAGCTCATACTCACAGCAATACCCAGGTTAATGGGCACTCCAGTATACTGTCGACTGGAAAGAGCATGATCTTTTCAGGGCTGTGTAGTCCTGCACAAATTCTTCACCCTCCCTGTGCTTTAATGACTGATCTATAACACAGCATGAGTAATGCTCATCTCGAGGTCTGAGAGAGCTCGAGGGGGAAGCAGGCAGAGTGCCATCTCAAGCAAAGCTCCTTCATAGCACCTGCATCCAGACTGGTCTCTAAGTCAGGAATAACTACTGGCAACTGACAAATCACTTTTCCTTCTACCCTTGCTTTCAGATACACAAAAATAAATAACAAGCATGGAAGAAAAAAACAGCAGAATTCCCCTCTTTATGATCAGTTCTGTCTGCAACATCTAACAATTCCCTTTTTTTCTACCTACTTTCATCACAGGCGTAATATGATTATAAAGACCTTAAGAAGTTTCCTTTCAAATTGAACAGGCCCTTTCGGGTGAGTCAACTAGCTCAGCTCTGAGATACTTTCTTGGGTTACAGTTTGACAGCGTTTCCCCCACCCCCACCCCCAGCCCGACCCCAACCCCTACTCCTGGCCATCATGTTGGGGTAGGCTGAGCAGAGGAGTCTCTGAACCCTTGAGCCTGCACCAGAAGGACAAGCCACTACCTCCCTCCCTTTTTGGGGAGGAAACAAACATTCAAAAAATCCTGGCTCATCCTGGGTCTTTTCAGCAGTGGACACTGCTCCCTGGGATGGAGTGGGATCTTTCCAGACCTCTGCCATGTGAACAACCTCAATGATTTTTTTCATTATGATCACATCACCTAACATTTGCTGAACACTCTTCCATAAACCTACTCAGCTTTTATTTAAGTAAAATTATTTTAACAATAAATCATCACCTGCCCCCCACCCCCAGCCTAAATGTCTCCCTCCCCTACTGGTGTCACTGGGAGCTGGAGATCACGTGAGTCACATGAAAACAACACAACCCAGTGGTGCTGGTGACACACTGGGAATCAGAGGCTGAGTCGAAAACCCATGTCCACCTGGGTAAACCCATCACACCCTTCCTCCTTCATGAGGATGCAGTGAGGAGGGTGAGTCATTCCCACCTTCCAGTCTCTCAGGAGTGTGGAGACTGTCCTATAGCAAATGAGACCACTGTGACAAGCGGTCTCATCTACCTTGTAAGACACCAATAAAACTTACTTCTCTACGTGGCACTTGAAGCTCTGCCAACCTCAGCAGGAAGCAAAATCTAAGTGATAAGACACCTCAGGAAGAAGAAAAAAGAGCTGCCTCGGCATGATTCCTCTTACGCTGGGACCTTGGTGGGTGGCACACATGTGGCTTCCTTCAGGAGCTCCCCAGGCACCTCACAGGTCAGGCCTCTGGGTAACTCAGAGTCTCTAGAGTGTTCTTGATGTATAGATAGTTTGAGCCACATAAGAAGTCAAAGTGTCATTTATACACAAAAATTGCTTTATAAACAAGGCACCCTGTGACTGGTAGGAGGTAAATCTAGAAGTTTCTGTGACTAGCTTAACTACGCCTCAGGGGTATATCTTGCCAACCTAACTGGACATTAAAACTTGAGAAACTTAGAACCACAAGCTAACCTTGCAAGTAAAGCCACGGAAAAGTGAACCAGGCCACCCAACACGCAGCCTGACAAGAGAATCCCTGGGTCCTCTCCCACTTATTGGGCCTGGGTAAACTCTTCCCCCATAAAAAGGGTGAAAACCAACTCACACTCGCTATCACATGGTCCACTGGACCAGAGCAATATGGACAGTCAAAGAGAAAGCTGCACTCCCCCACAAATCATCACATCGCCTAAAATCTGTCGCAGACACTGACCAGATAGTGGCCCTTGAACTGGCCGCCCCTGGCTCCAGCAGAAGGGCAGCCCCTCCCAGCAGAGGAGGAGTCCGCTGGTAGTTGTCCAGGTGCGTTGTTTCTCCGCCTGCCCCTGGCACCCACGCATTGTGTGGCACAATCACTGGGTGCCTGCTCCACTGCCCCCTGCCCAGTGCTCACAGCAATCAACCAAGTGAGAGTTGGGACAACACCTGCCACATTTGCGTCGGTGGCCAGGATGAGAACAGAGAGCTGCTTTCTCGCTGGTGAGATCTGGAAACAGCTGCACCCACTCCTGGGGTCTCCGGGAGAGGCCAGCCAGCTGATGAGTTTTCCAGATGAATGAGATGAGCACGGCCTCCTGGAACATGACCTCAGGCACCTGTGCTGGGACCTGTGCTCCACAGAGGAGATCAGGTCCAGTCCACATATCAGCCCAGTGCCCCCTACGGGTTCCTCACAGCACAGACTGGAAAGCCACCCTGGCAGCAGCCTGTGTGTGAAGAATAAGGTCAGCCCCAATCACTGTCTCAAGTAGAATCGACCCCACCAAGAGGGTCTCACTCAGACACTGAGAAGTTCACACTTGATGTTTGAGTCCTTACTGCACCTGTGGAAACCTTGGACAGGCTAGTAAGTTAAATGGCTTGCAGCCACACACTGAATGCTCCCTAACTGAAAATGATGAAGTGAGCAAAACCATGAAATTGATGTCTCCATCTAAGCATACAAAACAGCTCCATGTGCAGAATCTCCTAGACTATCCCAGGAGCACTTAGACACAGAACCATCCAAAAAAATGGTTTAGGCAGGATGGTCTCAATACAAGAAGTGCTTCAGGTTTCCCCTACCCTCACTCTCTTTAACTCAAGTTCACCGAGATGTCATTTAATTACAGGGGAAGGAACCTGTTTTAGGTGTACGGCTCTTTGAATTTTGACAAATACTGATAGTCACACAACCGCCACAATCATCTCTATCACCTCCCCCCAACACCCAAAACTCCTCATGCCACTTTTTGGTCAATCCTTCCCCCACCCTGGCAAATGATGATCTGTTTTCTCCCCTGTAGTGTTCCCTTTTCCAGAAGAATACATACATAGATTACCCAGTATGTGCACTTTGGAATCTGACTTCATTCAATCAGCATAATGCCTTTTTTATTGCTGAGTAGTACTTCATCACGCAGATGTGACACACACATTACCCATTACCCAGCTGAAAGACATCAGGGCTTGTATTAGGATGTAGCTGTTGTAAATACAGCACCTGAGGACAGTTGCATACAAATATCTGTGCAGGTGAATGTTTCCACTCCTCTTCTGTAAGTACTAACCAGGAGTTGCACAGTAAGGTAATGTTTAATATTAAGAGAAACTACCGAAGCACCTTCCAGAGTGGCCAGGCCACTGCCTTCCCACCAGCAGCCCAAGGGATACAGCACTGCTCCATCACCTGACCAGCACCTTATGTTGTCAGGGGTTTGCTGGTGGTGGTGCCAGTGTTTGGGGCTGGAGGGCAGGTAGGTGTGTGGGTTTTTTTAAACTGTTTCGATGTAAGTGTGTGGTAGCTTGTTGTTGTCTTAATTTGCATATGACTAATGAGGTTGAGCTTCTCCTTGTGAGCTTGTTTGCCATCTGTAAACTGTAAAATACCAAAAGTTTCTTTGGTAAAGTATCAGTTCAGGAATATCTGCTCATTTATTAAGTTGTTTCTTGAAAGATTTCTATACATATTCTGTTTACAAGTCCTTTATGATATATATGTCTTGAAAATATTTTCTCCTGGTTTGTGGCTTGTCTTTTCAGTTTCTTAGCAGTGGTTTTCAAAGAGCAGATGTTTTTAATTTTGATAAAATCCATTTGACTAACTTTCTTTTAAAGTTTTCTTTTTGTGTCTAAAGCAATCTTTTCCATACCCAAGGTCACACAGATTTTCTGCTATTTTCTTCTATAAAATTTTCATTTTAGGTTTTCCTCTAGGCCTGTGATCACTGATGTACATGTTGTAAGGCATGGCTTAGGAGTTTTTGTTTTACTTTTTATATAGCTGTCCAATTGTTCCACTGATTGACAAGATTCCCTTCTCTGTTGAATGACCTTGGTACTTTTGTTGAAAATCAATTGATCGTTTATGTGTAAGTCTCCTTCTGAACTCTTTGTTCTGTTCCACTGACCTTTCCCCAATACCAGAGTCTTGATGACTATAGCTTTATATAAATCTTAAAATGAGATAGTATAAGTCTTTCAACTTTGTTAATTGCTTTGGGCAGACTAGGTCTTTTGCATATAAACTTTTTAATTCGCTTGTCATTTTCCACACAAAACATTTATGTTTATGCTTCTACATTTTAGTTTAGGTTATGCTGAATCTCTAGATTAGTCTGATTTAGGTGCCTTATCCTTTTAAAAATGAAAGAGGGGTCATTTTTCAAAGAGACATTATAAAAGAAAACTAACCAGTCCTCCCAAACCCACCCACACAGAAATGCTTTGCCAAGTGGCCTGGTCTTGTTTTCATGCATATGAGTCCACACATTCTGACATGGAGGGATACTGGGGGGGTGGAGGCGGCCTGCCTCTCCAACCTGCTCCTGAGACAGTAAGGAAAAGAGGTGACCTGAGAAGTAGCCCTAAGGCCCAACCACAGAAGGAAGTGAGCTCCCTTGACAAGTTTTGGAAAGGGGGGGCCATCTAAAGGCCTTTTCGAGGGTGAACAGGATTCACTAACACAGTAGAGAGGAAGAAAGTTACTTCTCGAAAGAAAAGAGCAAAGGCACAGAGTGAAAGAAACAGGAATTTCAGGGCATCACAGTGAAAGAAGACTAGGTTGTGGATGAGCCCTGAATCCCACAGAGAGTCAGAATTCTATCCTCTGGAAATGGAAGCCTATGGAAGTTTCTGAGTGAGAGAGGCCTTGATCAGATCAGTGTTTGAGAGAAATTCCTTTGGTGGCAGGCAAAAGCTCCCCCTGGAGACCATTCTGTGGACGTGGCAACAAACATGTGATAAACATGTTTGACTGGGAAAATGCCAAGAACCTGGACTAAGAAGTTCTGGATGGACAGGGTCAGCAACTTGACCGCACGATGGGTTGAGTTTGGGTGAGGCACATCCACCTCCTGTTTACTGTCCGGACATTGGGAAGCATCTACAGCCAGTCACCAGGCACACCCACCAACCCAGCCAATCTCTGCCATGAGACACAAGCTACATGGCTCGACCCTCCAGGACACCCCCAAATAAGAACAAGTAACTCAGACACCCCATAAATATTCATATTCTGTTCTTTAGACCCAACGTTTTGTGTTAAGAATATCTTTAAAGACACAACTTTCCAAGAGATGTCTGTGCTTGTAAGATTATTCCATGGAGGTTAAATACATTTCTTGGCAGTACTGTGAGTAAATCTGGATGGAGCCTCAATGTGTAGTCTGAAAAAAGAGACAGATGGAACAATCGGCCAGAGAGTCCTAGTGACAGAAACAACTATTCTCTGGAAGTGGAAAAAAGGGCAGAGAGGCATATTTGTTTATTTTTTTAAATTTTGGAGAACAACAGTCTCCCCCAGCTGTCTCTGCAAGATCAAACCAACTCCAAATGGAAGTCGCTAGGTATTTGCCAACACTGAAATCAAAGTGCAAGAGCCCAGTGCCCTGTTTCTTGTCTTTTCCTCCCTTTGGATTTCACAATGACAATTGCACTTGTGCATTGATGCAGCCTGTCCGTTCAATAAGTGTTCTGATTCATCTGTGCACTTCAAACTCTGCTTCTAATCTAAATCAGAACACAAAAGCGCACGACCCCATCACTTCTTCATAGGCCACATGGCTCATTCCAAACAAATACCCGGAGACCGTCTCAGGATGGTGGTTGGATCAGGGTCTGTATGTTCAGTTCCTGCCCACCACAGTCCAGCTCAGGGACCAGCCCACTGTGTGCACACCTGCCCACTCCTGTCTCTTCATCCAGGTTCCCCAATTCTCTCTTCCCTGGCTAGTCTTCAGCAGATCTCAAACACTTTCAGCTGGAAGGCAACTGTCACTCCAATACTAGGTTTAGGACACACATCTGAACAGGGTGCCATGTCAGGCTTTTCTTAGGGTTGGAAGAAACCACTAGAAAGCCACTTGTGGGAAAGAAATAGCTTTAGGCTCTGTCGAAAAGTCAAGCCACTGTAGACTTCCATTTAACCAGAGCAGAACCAAATGGAAAACTGGTTTCTTTCTTCATTTATTAAAGAAAAGCCACCAATAAAAACAAAGTGAATTACTCTGTTGGAGGCCAGTGTGCCGCGCTCACAGTGGCTTTCATGAGCTTTTCTTAGAAATGTCAGTGCCATGTGCGAAATCCCACGCGGCCGGTTCACGTGGCCTCTCTGCTGTCTCAGGGGAGCCAGAGCTGAAGGTGAGATGATCACTTCCGGGCCCCTTTCATCCCTCCCCAGAGTCCCCACCAGGAGGGAGCAGGTTGCTGCAGGCGCAACACCATGACAGGCAGGAAGAACATCTAAACTCTCTTTCAATATTGTAGAAAAAGAAAAAACAAAACACCCACACAGTGGGGAACAATTTCCCCACTGTGTGGGTGGTGGGGCCCCGAGAGCTGTTATCTGCAAAGGGCACTTCTGGGGGTTACCCAGCTGTCACCACCGTGTGGATTCCACCAGAAAACCTCAAGCCAAACAGTGGGGAATGAACATCAAGAGACAATTTTCCACTCTGTGGAAAATGACTTGACTTTTACAAAAATAAATGAAAACGCCGTGATAATAAACAAAATGTGTGCAGGATCTGTTATCAAATGCATGGTGACAGCAGATGCTCTTCCTTGCCTGGTACGTCTAGATTATGACAATATCATTCTCCACTTCCCAACCCCTCAGCACTTCACCCCACACCTCACCCCACATGATCTCTCTCTCTCTCTCTCTCAAACACACACTCAGAGAGAGAGAGCTATGCCATGTCCAGGGCAGAATGGGAATGGCTGGAGTGTGCATGTGGGAGTGGGGGGGGGGGCAGAGGAAGGTGCTCTTACCTCTAAGCACCATTCCTAGTAGCAGGAGAGGTGATAGCTGAAGCACCAATGCATATGCATGAAAACAAAACTAGCTACTCTTCAGACCTTCAGTTCCTCTGGCCACACAAGGGTCCCTCTAATTCTGGGCGCCTCTGCCCCCATAGGTCTATAAAAGTCTGAGAGTGTGGCCTGCTCACCAAGGTTATGGGTTTTTAGTGACTTCTCTCCACACTCATGTATTTAAGTCTCCCTCCATCTGTCATCTCAATGAGGGATTCCAACCTCTCAGTACTATCCTGCTGGAACCACATCTATCTCCTCCATCCCCTCGACCCCATCTCCACCTACCACAGGGGTCCTCTTGGCTTTCTCCACCATCTCTCTTGACCCTAGCCCTCCTATTAAAATTTGGGAAACAGAATTGGTGACTAAGACTTCAGGTTCCAAATCTCTCACTTAAAAGTATCCTTACCCACACAAAGATGACCCAGGAAACCCTCAATTCAGGCATCTGGCCTCTGGGCAAATGTGACAAGGGAAATGGAAACCATTTTCAACAGCAAGTATGAGTCTTTGAAGTGACCCATAACCACACAAACAGATACCACCTTATTTTTAAAAATAATTGACAGAAAAAAACAGTATGTCTGTTTCTTAAAAACCTAAAAATAGAATTACTATGTGATCCAGAATTCCACTTTGGGGTATATACCCAAAATAATTGAAAGCATGGTACAAAGAGATCTTTGTACACCACATTCATAGTAATAATAGCCAAACAGAGAACAACTGTCCATTGATGGATGAATGGATAAACAAAATGTGGTATATGCACGCAATGGAATATTATTTGACATTAAAAAGGAAGAAGATTCTGCCACATGACAATGAGTAAACCTTAAGGACATCCTGCTAAGTGAAATAAGCCAAACACAAAAGGACAAATACTGAATGATCCATTTAAATGTGACATCCCGGGTCCTCCCTGGTGGTACAGCGGGTTGGAGCGCTGCACTGCGAAGCTAAGCCAAGCTGTGGCCACTTCAGTGTGAGTTCGATCTCCGCCCCAGAGATGGCCCACATGGCGCAGCAGACCTCTCCCATCTTGCCCACTGCTCCCCTCAGCAGTGTACTTTGTTGAGCTGCCTGTTCTGCTCCCCATTCTGCCTCTGGTGAATCCTCTCACAGCCCCTGCTGGCTGTACCTCATCTCTGTATGCATAGATAAATAAATCTTTTTTTAAAAATGTGATCTCCCTAAATTGTCAAATTCCAAGACAGAAGTTAGAATGATGGCTGCCGGGATGGAGGAGGGAGAAGTGGGGAGGTCGTGTTCAGCGTTAAGGGTGAGTTTGGAACGATGCAGAAGTTCTGAAGGTGGATGGTGATGGTTGCACAAAAATGTGAATGTACTTTATGCCCCTGAACTGTATATTTTTTTAGCCCTTTTTAAGGGTTTAAATGATAAATTTCACACTAGGTATATTTTACCCAACATAAAGTCCATCCACAAAAGGACAGAAGTTTCAGCTAACCTGGATAAATTAGCAGGATTTTAAAAGTGTGGTCACAGCCAGAAATGCATACCCTTCCCCTTCTTTTCTCCTCAAGGGATAAAAGTGGGTGAACAAGGTCAGGCAGCAGGAGGGGCAGAAGGGTCACACCAGGCAACACAATGACCTCCATTTCCTCCTGTGCCCACTGTCACCAGCACTAGGCTATGAGACATGGGAGAGAAGACAGGCGGCAGGGACCTGCCTGTAAATGACACCTGATTGTCACCAACTCCTGGAAACCAGAGGTTTCCCAGATGGTTTCTTTCCAACTGCACATTTATAGATTGTGCTTCCTGGAACTAAGTAGGAATTCCTTATATTCCAGACATAAATTTTGGGGAAACACACCCTCTGGTAATGCCCCTTTCCATAGCCTGTGCATTTAAGATGTTGGTACACAGTTCAAATGCACTTCAGTAATACCCTGCATCTTGGGCTTCTGAAAACCAAGCATTTACACTTTGGTACAGGTTCATCCAAGTCAAAAAAGGTTGCACTCAATCCCTGAGTTACTGCAATCATTACCTTCTGCTCTATAGTCTTCAGTCTCCAGTGCAGGGGACACAGCTGCTGCCCAGTCTGGTGAATGCTGGCGTCACCCAGCTTCCACTCACCTGACTCCTGCCCACAGTGACAGTCAAGAATCTTTCAGCTGGTAAAGGAATTCAAGAGACGTCCTCACTTTCCTCCTCCTCAACCTCATTACTTTCCTTTGTAACTCATTTAGGCCTCTGTTTGTTGTTGCATTTTTTTAAATATCTATGACTTTCTGCTCTGAAGTTAACATCCTAGAGCCAAGACAGGGAGCAGGGCAGCCTGCAAGCAAACCTCCCTGGAAACGAGGTGGGTGGGGAGGACCTTCCTGGACATCTCCTGTGAAAGCGCAGGAGGTCGATGTCCGGGAGGAGCACCTGGGTGCTTGGGTGGGCCTACAACCTGAAAACATGCTTTTGTATGAAAACATGAACACTCCTCCTAGCATTCCATTCAGTTCTGAGCAAGGCTTCTGTGAGGAAGAGTGGGACCTGTGTTTGCGTGGGAGGCTGAATGACCAGGGCTACAGAAGGAAGCCGTGTTGCAGCTCTCCATATTCCCCCCAGACTCTGCATCTTCTCCAAATAAATATCAAACAGTAATTTAAAGACAATTTATTCTCAGAGACCTGTTATCTACCTGCCAGAGGTGTCTGGCTGGGACAGCCGGCATGCCTCTCATTTTCCCAGTTTAGGGATAAGGATGGTTTAAGACCCACTCCCTCTAAGATGCCTCCTCCTTGGTTTGCCTTGCCACAGAAGTCATGCTTAGGTCTTCTTTACACACCCCTGTTGGGCATCCCCAATAGCAAGCGCCTCGCAGTAGAGGCTGTGTCTCAGATTTCTTTCCACAAGTGCTCACAATTGCTCCGAGTACCATGACACTCATTTGGGCTCTGCAGCAAAGGGCATTTGCCAAAGATGGCCACACAAAGGCCTCCCACCTCAGCCATCTTGTTACAGTGCGAAGACGCTCCTTCCACTAGAATGGCTCCCTCCCTCTGAAATAAGTGGGGGCTTCTGATGGCTCACCCAAAAGGGCACAGAGTGATAATGGGTGACGTGGCAAGCTGGATCACAGGAGAGAGACAGCTTCCACCTGGCTCTCTCCTTCCTGGACACTTCTTAGAGAAAACTAGCCAACTAGCCATGGTGCTATGAAGTTCAACTAGCCCATGGCTGCCACAGGAGGTCCAGGTGGAGGGAAGCAAAGACCCCAGACGGCCAGCAGCACCCACCAGATGCACAGTGAAGGAGCAACTCTCCCAGCCCCGAGTCTCCAGCACAAGCCCCCAACTCAGTGAAGCAGAGGCAAGCCATTCACTGCCCTTTCCAAACCTTGGCCCACAGATGTGTGAGCATGATAAATGGTAGCTTGGTGACGTTAGACAGCCATCGGAGCTGGGACAGGTGCCACAAACTCAGCCACAGGACGAGCAATTCCAAAGCCCCACCCTCTCAAAAACTGAATTTTGCTGTCTGCCCCCAACGACCTCCTTTCCATCAACACAAAACAGCCCCTATCCCACAGGGCCATGGCGTGGGTGTCTACTTCCCTACTCAGCCTCACCACTACTGTCCACTGACCACACTTCTTCAGTGAGACTGGCTGCTCCAGGAAAAGGAGAAACAGAAGGAAATTTCATTTCTAATCTGCACTAAGTGCTTCCTTCCAAAGGACACCACAGCCTCTTCCACAGGAAAGACAGGCACAGCTCCTCATCGCCCAGTCAAGAGTTAGAGCACGTTAGCCCTTCCCAAATGAAGACTGTGACCAGCCCAGAGAAGTGTCCATCACCCCAGTGTGCTGCCAGTGACAGCAAGAATATTGCCAGGCAGCTGCTATGGTCCAGGTGGGAGCAGACTTGGGCCACGCGTGAGCCAGGGGGAATCCAGCCAGGACTTCCCTCAGGTCTGCCCTGCTCCCATTTTACCTGGCTCCTCGATTCAAGAAGGTTGATTTTGGGGCAAATGTCCCTGCCTTCCCCTGAGAAAGTATTAAAAATAAAGTTTTCTCGGCCCTCCCTGGTGGCACAGTGGGTTAAAGCACAGCATTAAGAAGCTTAAGCCACTTCTGCATGAGTTCGATCCCCGCCTGCCCCGGAGGAGAGCCACATGTCGAGGCAGACCTCTCCTGGCCCGCCCGCTGCTCCCCTCAGCAGTGTACTTCATCTATCTGCCTGTTCTGCTCCCTGCTCTGTCCCTGGTGAATCCTCTCACCCTCCGCATCTCTGGGCTGTACCCCAGCTCTATATGTATGAATAAATAAAAAAATCTTTAAAAAATAAAATAAAATAAAGTTTTCTTAAGCATCATACAGACTAGGTCTCTGAACAAGTTAGGGCAGAGAACCACAACTGACATTGGGACAGAGCACACCTGTTCTCCAAGTGAGCCAAACTTTAGTTTTCTGAAGGGATAGGAATCTAACACAGAAACACGGCTTTACCTGGTGTGCAGAACCCAGTATGAGCAAAGTGTGGTCAAAGGAAAAGCACAGAAATGGTCAACTTTCAAGTTCCCTCTCCCTCTTACACACACACACACATGCACCCACGCAGTACACAGTCAGTGTTAGCAACCAGGGTCTACTCACACGCGCTCCCCAAGTACAGAGCGGCTGTGCACACCATTGGTGGCAGCAGCCTGGATGTGCTGACAAGGGAACCCCACCAGACAAGGGAACCCCACCGGACAAGGGAACCCCATCGGACAAGGGAACCCCACCGTCTTGCTGGTGCAAGCACCACACACACAGGACTCCAGCTTCGCTGGAGCCGTTTCCTCCAAGAGCACCCAGAAATTTCCCAACATGAGCACCTTTCTTCCATGTGCTCATTCCCACTTCCTCGGGGAACCCAGAGGGGACCTACTGGCTCCGGTCCACTCCTGCCCTCCCTCTTTTCTAACCTGTGCAGTTCACAGCAGCCTTCCCAGGGTTCAAGGACGGACTTCTTTACTGCCCACTTCACATACACATGTACTTGCTGCAAGCATTTTCAGAAGGCAAATTTTTTTGCGACCACAAGTTGCCTGCTGTGCCCCAGGAAGGTGAGTTTAAGTCTGTCACCAGTGGGTGGCACTTTAAGCACTTCACAATCTGAGCTCGGTCTGCAAGGACAGGAGGGACTTTGCTTATGGCCCCACCATTAGGGCTAGATTTTCGTTTCATTAGTTCAAGTTTTTTATGTGCACAAAGAGAAAAAGGCAGAAATCATGAAGGGAGATAAAAATGGGGCTTTCGGTCATCCTCAGACATGCCTCAAGCAGAAGGGGCGCCCCAGCACGAGGGAGGCAGGGTCCTCACTAACAAGCCCTAGCCCCCACTCCTGTGTGTCCACTCCACCCTCCCACCCCAGGCAAATACCCCCCATGTCTCGCCTCACCTTTGGACAGAGTACATTACCAAGCAATCACTATTGCTTGACCTGTTTGGTGTTTTGGGGGAGGGGGGCAGGAAGAAAGTGCTATTTACAACCACTTGGATGTAAAAACCTTATTCTGCCAAACAGCAATTAACTCAACAATCAAGCAAGTAGGACAAATGAATATAACTGCTGTGACACTGACATCATAAGTAAAGCAGTCATCACAATTAAGCTCCAAAACCTGTAGACAAGCGCTAACCGATCTGTACGGCAAGAAGGATGTGCATCAAAAGTAAAAACGTTTAACTTTACCTGTGGCTATAGCGAATGGCTATCGTCAATCCAAGCTGTAATTAAAAAGAGAAACATATTAAATACTATCAAGAATATGCTGAATTCACAAGAACATTTACTTAATACAGTCCACTACTTTTTGTCCCCTTACCCCACATGCTTCATGAATAACACATGTTAATGACAGATCTTTGGTTTCAACTTAGCTCTTAAAGGATAACTGTATTTTGTGTCCTGGAAGGGTTTTAAAGGGGCTACAATATTTCACTGTGGATTAGGTCAAAGGTGTCTCCCCTCAGAAAAGAATTACAAAGCAGAACTTCTCTGTCTTTCCTTTACCTTCTTTTTTCATTTAAAATTTTTAATTTTAATTTTTTTATTGAAGTAGAACTGACAAATGAACTGTAAACCTCGAAGTGCATGGCATGATGATAGATAGACATATATGTAGTGAAATTAAACCACAAGCAGGGTATTAATGCATGTATCACCTCCCAGAGTTCCCTTCCTTTCCTTTTTTGAGGAGAACATTTAACAATCTGTTTTTGCAGCAAATTTCAACGATACAACAGTATTGTTACAGAGTCGCCATGCTGTAGCTTAGCTCCTCAAGTCACCCATCTAATCACCGGAAGTCTGTACCATTGACAATTTGCAAACATCTCATTTTCCCCAGCCCCTGGCAATCAATCCTTCCACTGTTTTGTGAGCAAAACAGGACTTTCTCAGCCTGAGACAAAGCAGTAAAAGGATCGCGTGTGTGACTGATTCTGAGGTTTGTATTAGGAGCGGACAGCCCTGCCAGGTCCTGGGAGCCACTGGGCTGCCCCCACTCTCAGAGTGCTGAAGTAGACTGGCCACCAAGGCCAGAGCCTCCCTGAGGTCCAGCACAGCTGCCACACTGACCCCATCAGTTCCTAGCCTGCAAGCCCGGCTCTGAGGACAGCAAAGAAATAAAGCTGGAACACATGGGCAAGTGAACGCCACTACCACGAGCACAGTGATGTGGGGGTGCCGGCGTCACTGCCGTTTCCTCTTCAATTCTGCGATGTGTCAGAAAGCTTTTCAAGAGTAAGTGGGGCTCAGCTAGTTCACACAAGGTCAGTGTAGGATTACTGAAGAGGAAGGCCAGCCAAGTGCAACTGCTAACTGTGTGGGCGTCAGCAAGTTATCTAAACTCTCAGACCTTCGGTGTTCGCAACTGTTAAGTGGCCAAAGTATTATTTTCTCACGGGATTAATGTGGGGATGAAGCAATGTTTCTATATTTGTGTTTGTATCTTGGTGTATGTGACCATGCATGTGTGCATACTGTCTGATGGGTAGGAGAAACTTTACAAATAATAACTGCCCCACTGCTACTGTACCGAGGCTATGCCCACTTAGAAAAATATTGTCACATTCCAATAGTTATTTTCATGCTGGTTTTGGAACTTTAAACTATGTTACCATGTAGAAATTGGTGATGAGCCACAACCTGCCAATATAGGTCTCACTAACCCACTGTGACTGAAATGTAGCATTACTTATTGAAGAAACTCATGGCAGCAAAGAATATAAGCATCTTCTGTAACACATCTTAACAGAAAGTTTACTTAAGTTGCACCTTATGATCCCCAAACACCTCACTGTTAGTACCTCCATTAGCTATTGACCCAATGGGACTGGGGGTGAGGATGGGGAGGTGATATTTTTCAGTGCTATACTAGATGATGACAGATGACATGGGGGCCCCTGAGAAGTGGGAGTGGGGAAGAGTCAATGAGAGGGTGAATTAGGAGAAGTAAAGTAGGTAAGATAAGCAGTCGAAGTGCCCAAAAATGGACAAGCAGATCAAAAAGATATGGTGTGTGTGTATGTATGTGTATATATATATATATGTACACACACAACAGAATACTACTCAGTAAGCAAAAAAGATAAACTCACACCACTGGCAGGAACATGGATGGAGCTGGAAGGGATTGTGCTAAGGAAAACAAGCCAGTAGGAGAAAGATAAATATTGGAGGGTGTCACTTATATGTGGAATATAAAACACACACACACAAAAAGTCAGACAAAGCCAAATACTAACCTGTGAAAGCTGACCAGAGACCCACAGCTGATTGGTAGGGGGATACAACACCATGGACTATGGTGGAGAACTATGGGTGCCTTGGTGGTGGGAGAGCTACGGTGACCTATCTTAGGGGGGATCCTATACTGTCAGAACACTAGCAGAGATATGAAACACTGGTACTTTGATGACAACAATCAGAAAGAAAGAAAGAAAGTTCAACGTCTCGATCCAGCTCCACATTCTGTGGAGTCCCGAGCTGGTGTGTGAATAGCTTGGCTCCAGAACAATTTGGCTGAGTATTATCTCTGCAGACACCCAAAATACAAAACCAACAAAGATGAGCCATCAGGAATCCAGGAGAATAGGTCTAATTCTACAAAAAGAATATCTAAAAGTAAAGGCACAAAATATGTAACATCAAATTGATTTCACATCACACTCACCTAATTTATTCAGTTATCTATCTCAACTAACCCAGCAGTGTCATTTCTTTGAGACTTAAGCAAACACAAGAGAAGATGCCTCAAGAACAATCAAGAATCTAAAGGACTAGTCGGAAATTATTTTGGAATGAAATAAAAACAGAAACTGTAGCCAAAAGGTCAGGGTAAGCATTTTAGAGACTTTATATGCCAGGTTACTTTACATTTCCTGGGGTTAAAAAGTTCTGGCTTACAGTTAGGCTAATTATAAGATAATTTTACCCCTTGAATATTTTGATAAGCTTTGGAGTACTGTTTTAATTGGTGGCTTTTCCACAGTTGAAAGATAAACCTTTGCTGGAACAAGGAAAGGAAATGGGTGTGGGAGGGACAAAAATGAGGGAAAAAGCAGAAAAAGTTGTTAAATGACAGCTGTGCTAGTTGAAAGGGCTTAGGAGATAAATCCTCCAGAAAGGTGAATTTCAATTAAGCGTTTTTATTACTCTTTTCCTGGCTTCTGAAACAAGTATGTCTTACCGTCATTTTTAAAAGGACATCGATGGTAAGGAAGCAAGTGTGACTCCTGGCATCACAAAGACCAGCCACAGCACCTGCAGGCCTTTGTGTGAATATGCCTGGCAAAGATGTGCTAGGAAATAAGATGACTGGAGCCCATACAAACGCTGACAGGCTGCCTTGGGAGTGGGAGAGTCAGGGAGAGAGGCTGGGAATGGGGCATTGACAGTCATTTGGGCAGGTGGCTACATCTCCACACAGAATGCACCCTATCCACTAGGTGATGGAACAGTGTAGAAAAGTCTCTGGGCCTTGCCATGAAACCCCAGGTCGGGACAGGCAAATGAGGCCAGTGGATTGTGTAAGGAAGCTCCTTAAGCCTATGCCTCTTTACCCCTGCGGAAGAAGCAGACAGTCCTCTGAGGTTTCTACACCAGACAAAGGTAACTGTATAATCTGCTGGGAGATGAGCCAGAGATGCTTTTCTCCCTTGGCCTTAGAACCTATATCCGTCATCGGGCTTCTCGAGGCCCTTGCTCTGCTAAGAAGCATCAGCCAGGCAGAAATGCTTTAATCAAGTCTCACCACTGGCTGTATGTATACAAGTGCTCACATTCACACCAGACTTACACATGCACATACACGCTAAATGCATGTAAACAGGTCCAGCCCCACACACATGTGCACATGTGTGTGAATAGCACGTGTTTTGTGTGCAGATGTACATGCAACTACCCATAAACACACCATCCAGACATGCACACAAGCACTTACCCATGTACAGAGACTGGCATTCAGGGAGCCCCAATAGAGCCCCTGAGACAAAAGGAGGCCTCAGACAATTGACCCTTTTGTTGCTGATCTCAGCAGGGATTGAGAGGAGAGAGAGAAGGGAGGCCCAGGGTGACTGGCCCCTGACCCGGGCCCAGCCCAGGCTGAGGCCCATGGACAGGGAGGTCAGAGGGAGTTTTGTGCTGCTGTCTTCCCTAGAGAACACCCCCCAGGACATACTGTAAGTATTACCAGAAAGCACTTAACAAGCTCCCATTCGAAGAACTTTTTAGATTTACACAATTTGTTAATAACAAAATTAAATCACATTTTAATGGCAAGGAAGGAGTAATTTAACATTTTTCCAAATCTCCACTAGCTACAAAAACCTTTTTCCTGCTGCTTCAGCCTAAAAATGCTCCTTTTTTGGAACAGTTGACTGAGGCAGCTGTTTTGTATCAAGTCTGAGGGTTTTCTATATGACCCAGGGAGCTCAGACAACAGGCAGACCTTCCTGCATTAAAGGGTAATCTGAGAATAATTTGCCATAAAACACCCAGAAGTGCGCCAGCTGTAGCCGGATACACCCTATAAAGCACCACGTAGACTGCATGGATCTTGTAAAATAATCACCATAATTTTAGAAAACACATTTGTAAAACACATGAAAAAAAGTTTAAAGGAAAGAAGCGGTTGACACTGCCTTGGAGGGCAGCAGAGGACTTCCTAACGGCCCGACTGTCACAAGGTGACTCCTCCCTAATGACCCCTGATGGGGGCGCCTGTGTTGTTGGGGATCCACTGCTCGCAGGTCAGCTGGGCTTCATGTTTCCAAAGTGCCTTTGCACACCAAGGCTGCGAGGGCAGTGCAGGTGAAAGCATCCAGTAAGTGAAGCCCCAATCACGCAGCTGGTGAGTGATACTCCAAGAGAAAGGCCAGAACTTTCTGGATGCCGACAGTGTGATGGCTGGTGGGAGTCAAGCCCGTCCCAGCCGCAACCACCCAGCAGTCCCAGCCCCAGGGCTAGCATTCCTCATTTCTCAAGAAAAGTGGCTAACGGAAGGTTTTATTTAAGAAAACTCCCTCATTGTAAACTGACTTGAGTATTTTTCAAATACTGTGTGAGCCAGACAAAGCGTGTCAGTGGACCCTGGCCAGAGGCCAGCAGCCTGCAACCTCTTTCTACCTGCGCACGCTGCCAAGCCTCTCCTCCAGTTTTCAAAGCTTCACTCCGAGTTAACGAGCTGGGGACAAGCTGAAAAGAGTGTGCATGTCACTCGGGAGTCTCTTTCCCCTCTCTATAACTATGTCGAGTTTTTTCTTTACTTCTTTTTTAATCACCAGGGTCCTAGAATTGTAGTATCACAAAATAAACCAATAAAGAAAAGACATTTATTTTGCTCCAGTTTTTAAAAATGATTCCTTCCCCTTTTCGAGAAAATATGAAAGAAGCATAGCCACAATGAGGACAGATCCCACAGAAATAGAGTCACAGTGTGCTGGCACTAAGGGTGGGACAGGGAGCGATGACCCTCGGAACAGCTTCTTTAATCCCTTCCCTGGTTCTCCTTCCAGCACTGTTCCTTCCTGATAATAACCAGGACCCTCATGCATCCCTCACAACACCCACCAGGATACACGCCCACGCCCCCTCAAGCATCACCCTAGATTTACCTAACCCGCCATGCCTGGCTCTCGACCCTTGTTACGCACATCCAGTTCACTAGATGGGCCAGGCTTCTGTCTAGGAATTTCTTAGGCACTTGCTACGGCCTCAGAAAAATTAACTGCACTGAACCAAACAAGATGCTTACGGTCAGTAGCACTGGGCTTTGTGGCCAGGTCCCCTGATTTCCCTTGCCTAGTTCCTTTTTGTGAAATGGAGATATTACCTATTTCATGGTGTTCTTTTAAGCAGATTAATTTAAACCTGAACAATGAGAAATGGCAAGATTAGCATCATCTAGGGGCTTGTGAAAAATGCATATTCTCAGGCCCTAACCTGAGACCCCATTGTAGGGGCATTTTAGCCAGTCCTCAAAGTTGGAATGTGAGCACTAATGAGTTGTTGTATGGGAAAAAATGAGCATCAGGGCTGGTACAGATGGGCCCTTGAGTCATTCTACCTCCTCTTACTGTCCTGTGAATGTCTTACACTCAGCTTCAGGGACTGTCATCACAGAGCCCTGGTCTTCTGGCAGGCCAGGGGAGGAGATGCTTGGGAGACAGGGTTCTCCCAACACCCACAGGTGATCACCCAGTCAGCCAGGGAAGTCTGGCACCCTGCAGAGATCCCCCATGCCGTGATAAACAAGGACCAGCCTAGTGGAGACCAGGGCAAGCCTCCAGGGGCCACAGAGCTCCCCTCCATCTGTCATCCCCACAAAGAGGGGGAGCAGTAAGAAAGGCAAGAGGAAGAAAAACACACATTTTTCATTATCCACTTGATTTCCTGATGTTACCCTTCCTTAGCCTCTTAAATTTAAATTAAAAAAAAAAAACTAAAGAAAAGGGCACACTTGAGTTTAGGAATTAAGGGGAATGTATACAATGTGCAGATTCTTGACAGATGTATCAGAAATCTAATTCAGATCTGAAACTTTCAAAAGCTAATATAACAGACAAGTTACGAAATCAATGGAAATCTAACACCGAGACATAGGCAGTGGTTGTTTAACTAACCTAACAGGTTGTCTTTAAATCTGAAAGCCCCAAATGACTAAAGGGGTGAAACTAATTGTGCTGTTGTTTCTCAGGGCCACCACTCAAAACCTGCACCAGGCTGAGGCAGGGTTTGGAAAGCATGGAGGTGGGTTTCCACACGGAGTCAAAGTTGTCCCCAATGCAAAGCACCGCATCTTCATTGCTGCCACCACAGCATCTGACCTCAGCTCTGTTCTGTTAAGTATTTAGTAGGAGCTGTGGATACCTGGCAGACGGAGGGTCCCCTGTTCTCAATCTTGGTATCCTCCTCTGCTGAGAGAAGATGACAATCACAGCCCCACCCCAGGAAATGTTGAAGGTGGGGGCAGGGGTGATGAGTGCTCAGGGCCTGGCTAATGGTAAGGGCTTCAGGAAGCCTTCTGTCACCTGTCACTGTTCCTAAGGGGCCTTCGTCTGTCTGCTATGTCACAGCACACAACTCGGCCTGGTTACTCAGTTTTGTGTCCCCTACCCCAGGCTGGACAAAGAGGGCTGCCCAACAGTTAACTCCAAGTAGTTCCTCCTCTGATGCTACAGCCTGTCATAAAAGTATTTTTCTAGGTTTTTAGGTTTCATACTAAATAATGGTGGATTCGGGGTTGTTTCTCTTTATATGAATGGTTCAGGATTCAAGAATGTGAATAAACCACACCTTTTTAGACCTAGAAACCTAACTCCCATTTAAGACTGCTAGCATGACAGTGGGTATGGAGTCTAAGTACAGCCTAGCTCACAAAATACCTAGCCAGGAAACTCTGGAACTGAAAGTGGCAAATACTATTTAAATGAAAATGTGATTACTAAAGTCAGAGCCAGTTGCGGGGAGGAAGAGACTGAAGAGAACAAAAGGAAATGTACATGGACTAAAGAGGAAAAAAGAGGTTGATGCCCTCAAATGCTATTCAAAACAAAAGTATTTTAAAGCTTTTCTAAGTTGGATTTGGGGCTGTTAAGTTCAAGAAAATGAGAAGTCATTCCTTGCCTGTCTCAACAACTTAGAGACCTGCAACTTGTGGGCCCACTCTGACACACCAGACCCGCATCGGCATCCAGAGTAGAACTCACAGGAAAGAAAATCTCTTTAATGTAAAACCCAAAAGCATGCTTAAGAAACTTGTTTCACAGTGAGGGGAGAGAAATGCACTGGACTATGGTGATGGCACGTGGGTGATTTGGTGATGGGAGGTCCAAGGGGATTGCAACTGAGATGAAAAAATGCACAAAATGATGTAAAAATAAACTACTATAAATAAATAAATAAATAAAACTTGTTTCAGGTTTTAAAAAAAAAAGCATCCCTTCAAGCTTTTACCAACTTTCCACTCTAATTTTTACTCTCCCCCTGCCCCAAATCTTTTTTACTCAAAAATAAACAAAAATCCCCATGCAGATATACGGGATATGGGCTAAAATGAGATATCCCATGAAACACAATGGAGCTGTTTTTAAAAGTGCAAAAGATCTCATTTAAAAAGCAGTGTATCTCATTTAAAAGATCTCATTTAAAAAGCCGGTGGCGCGGGCCCTCCCTGGTGGCGCAGTGGGTTAAAGCACAGCACTGAGAATCTAAAAGCCGCTTCCGCATGAGTTCGATTCCCGCCTGCCCCGGAGGTGACCACATGGCGTGGCAGACCTCTCCTGACCCGCCCGCTGCTCCCCTCAGCAGTGTACTTCATGGATCTGCCTGTTCTGCTCCCCACTCTGTCTCCAGTGAAGCCTCTCACCGCCCCTGAGCCTCTGGCCTGTACCCCAGTTCTGTATGCACAAATAAATAAATCTTTAAAAAAAAAAAATTTTTAAAAATTTAAAAAGCCGGTGGCGCAGCGTGTTAAAGCACAGCACTAAGAAGCTAAAGCCACTTCAGCACAAGTTCGATCCCCACCCGGAGGTGACCCACATGGTGCGGCAGACCTCTCCTGACCCGCCCGCTGCTCCCCCCAGCAGTGTACTTCATCAGTCGGTCTGTTCTGCTCCCCACTCTCTCACTGGTGAATCCTCTCACTGGCCCCCCTGCACCTCTGCCCTGTACTCCAGTTCCATATGCATAAGTAAATAAATCTTTTTTTAAAAAAAGCATCATACTTTTCATTAAACTGCTTATAATGAGATAATTGTAGATTCATATGCAGGTGTCAGAAGCTATATAGAAAAATAATACAGACAGCTCTGATGTATTCTATAACTGGTTTTCTCCAGGGATAACAACTTGCAAAACTCTAGCACAATGGGCATGCTGAATGAACATATTGACCTCCACACAGTCAAGCCATAGAACATTTTGTTACCCTAAAGATCCCTGGTGGTGCCTTTTTATAAATGCATTCACCTCCCTCCCACACTCATACTGATCCACCATTTAGCCGCAGGCAACCATCAGTCTGTTCTCCATTCCTGTAATTTTGTTATCTCAAGAATGTAACATAAATGGAATCATAGAGCATATAGGCTTTTGGAATTAGGTCTTTTCATTCAGTATAATTCTCTGCAATTTCATCCAGCGGCTACATGGACTGATAGTTCATTCCTTTTGATTGTTGAGTAGTTCTCATTGATATGGATAAGTCAGTTTATTAATCTGTTGAAGAACATCAGGGATATTTGAAGTTTGAAATTGTTCTAAATATTCATGAGTAGGTATCTGCATGAACCTAAGTTTTTGTTTCTCTGTCACAAATGTGCAGGAGTTCAATTGCTGGATCATATGGTAGTTGCATGTTTAATTAGTTAACAAACTTCCAAACTTTTTCAAAGTACTTGCACTATTTCACAATCCCACCAAAAATGTGTAAGTGTTACTGATTTTCTCCTCACTAGCACTTACTATTATCATTTTATAAAGCTCGGAGCTGTTCTATTGCCTTTGTGGCTTTAATTTCCATTTCCCTACTTTGCAAGTGCTTGTTTGCCATCTGTAGATAATCCTCAGTGAAACGTGCCCATTTTCTGAGTGAATTGGTTGCTTTCATTGTAGAGTTTTGAGAATTCCTTATATATACTACCTACTAGCTCTTTGTCAGATATGCGGTTTGCACATATTTTCTCCCAGGCTGTAGCTTGTCTTTTCATCTGTGTAATAAGTCCTAACAGAGCAAAAGTTATTTGTTTAAACGCAGTCCCATTTATGGTTTTTTTCCTGTAAGGAATAATGCCATGGCATCTAGTTCTAAAAACCCTTTGTTTATCCCTAAGTCCCCATGAATTTCTCATTATTTGTCCCTGGAAGTTTTATAATAAATTGGATTAACCTTAAAGTCCATGATATATTTTGAAGTAAATTTTGTATAAGATGTAAGATAGGTTAATTTTTTTTTTTTTTTTTTTTTTTTGTCTACAGATGTCTAACATCATTTATTGAAAAGGCTATCTCTCTTCCATTGAATTTCTTTCACAAGTTTGCAAAGAATCCACTGGGCTCATTTGTTTAGGTCAATTTCTGGGTTCTCTATGCTCCTTCATTGATCTACTTTCTATCTCTCTGATAATACCACATAGTCCTGACTGTTATAAATATATAGTTAAGAGTTGGAATTGCCCCCACTTTCTACTTTATTCTTATTTCAAAATTGTTTCTACTTCTTTGTCTTTGCAGATAAACTTTAAAATAAACTTGTTTACATTTACAAAAAAAATCTTGCTGCCATTTAATAAAATTGCATTAGATCTGCATGTCAATTTTGGAGGAAATTAATATCATTTACATGGAGTCACCCAATCCACAAACATAGTATGTGTCTTCATTTTCTCCATTTAGTCAGATCTAGTTTGATTTCTTTCATCACCACTGTATAATTTTTTTTTAAGATTTATTTATTTATTCATACAGAACTGGGGTACAGGCCAGAGATGCGGAGGGTGAGAGGATTCACCAGAGACAGAGCGGGAAGCAGAACAGGCAGATCGATGAAGTATACTGCTGAGGGGAGCAGCGGGCGGGTCAGGAGAGGTCTGCC
>NW_004567121.1:1975874-1977705 GCF_000260355.1 Condylura cristata
CTCCATCCAAGTTGCTGCAAAAGACATGTGTTTCTCTTTTTTGGTTGATGAGTAATATTCCACTGTATATATGTACCACATCTTTTTTATCTACTCATCTACTTTTGGGCATTTGGGCTGCTTCCATGTTTTTCCAATTGTATAAAGCAGCAATAAACATGGGGGTGCAGGTATCTTTTTCAATCAGAGTTTTTGTGTCTTTTGGGTAGATACCTAAGAGTGGGATTGCTGGGTCATAGGGAAGCTCCACGTTTAGCAGTTTGAGGAACCTCCAAACAGTTTTCCATAGCGGTTGTACTAGTTTGCATTCCCACCAGCAGTGCAGGAGAGTTCCTTTTTCTGGATGTGAAATTTTTAAACTTTACCTTCTCTTTTGTCTAGTTTTTACACACAAACAAATTTCACAAAACAAAAAACATTGTCTTCAGTCTGGGTATCTATAGCACATACGCTAAGATAAAGTATCCCATAAAATACTTTTGCAGCTGTTAAAAAGAATGCAACAGATCCATTACAGGAAGAGATAACCTATTTTTCAGCAAAAAAATAAATAAGCAATTGCAGATACAATGTGCATATATATAACACAGGTTAGGGTAGTAGCTAATATTAGATGATGACTATATATATAAATTATAAGGAGAAATTTGGAAGGCTAAATACCAAATTGTGTGGAAAGGGTAAAGGACTTTCACTATTACTTTAAACTCTTCACTGTGTATGATATGAATGTTTCACTGCAAGATGTCATTAACTGATAAAACTTACAAGATACCATTTAACAAAAGAAAAACATCAAAACAATTACATTGCAAAATGTTATGACTATATTCATTTTGCACACCTGAATACAATTTTTCTCTTAAAATGCTGTATTTGTTTACCTGAAACATGAATGCTTTAGCAGGAGGATGTTATTAATCTATGTCCTTCTCTACTCATATTCACACTGACTATAAAGGACAGAAATTTGATATAAATACTCAAGAAAGGAAGTAAAAGAATAAGGACACAGTCTCTTAGAAAGAGTCTGTCACCCCCTCCTCAAACAAATCCTCACAATGTTTCCAATGAAAGATTTGATTTTTTTAGGTCAGTGTAATCTAAAGAAGGTAACTTTGAACTTAGATGAGAAAGAAGTGAATCTGTCTAAAATGATGGATGTGATAAAAGCCAGTGACCACACACCCAGCAGAGAAGAGAAAAGGTACCTTTCTCCTTCTGTCTGCCTTAGACCAGCTTTGTGGGTGGACACCACCAGGCAGAGTCCTACTGAAGTGTACCATGTGGTCATCGTGACACAGAGAAGAAATGGAGCAAAAGACACCAGAGCAAAAAAAACTTCTTCACTAGTTTTCAGACACTGCTTTGACCCAAGTGACTCATCAGGTGACAGAAGAAACAGAAGATTCTGAGTTTCTCAGTATTTCCAGGACAAGTCCCTAAGGTGCCTTCTCTTTTGACTTTTTAAGAAGCAACTAAGTATAAGTGGACACAACTACAAGGACACGTATGAAACCAGTGCTCACTGCCAGCAGGACCCAACAAGGGCCCAAGGACACAAACCACCCGCCCCCCCCCCCGCCCCGAAGGCCAGAAGTACATGCTGCTTAGACTGCAATGCACTAGCGCTCCAAATTGAAGTGGGGTTGGAATGTGAAGAATTGCAAGTAAAATACTCTAAAGGACATAAGAGGAAAAAACACTAGATAAGAAAATATCAAACTGTTATATTATTTATAGAAAGAAAGAAAGAAAGAAAGAAAGAAAGAAAGAAAGAAAGAAAGAAAGAAAGAAAGAAAGAAAGAAAGAAAGAAAGAAAGAAAGAAAG
>NW_004567121.1:1977805-1991592 GCF_000260355.1 Condylura cristata
AGAAAGAAAGAAAGAAAGAAAGAAAGAAAGAAAGAAAGAAAGAAAGAAAGAAAGAAAGAAAGAAAGAAAGAAAGAAAGAAAGAAAGAAAGAAAATATCATAAGTACCAAACATAAGAGGAAATACTTGACCTCACCAAAAACCTCAACATGGAAATTTAAATAACAAGGCAGGACAAGCTGGTGGCTACCTCCAGTTAAGGATCCCCAAAGAAAAATTGTATTCCAACCCAGCTTCATCTAACATTTGGCCTTGGACAAAAGACTCAATCTCTCTGTGCCTCTGTTTCCTTCCTCTAAATAGCAGATAACAACTGTCACTCCTCCCAGGCTTGCCAAGAGGACTGAATGAGAAGATGCCTGCAAACTGCTCAACAGGATATTAGCAACAAAAAGCACCCAGTATCTGCTAATCACCATTGTTAGTACTGGAATTAGAGCTAGAAGAAAGCAGACTGGTAATAACAAGTCCCAGAAGTAGGAGGAGCACATCCATACCGACTTGTGTCATTATAAATAAACTCAGCTCTTCTAGAAAACAATTTGGCAAAACGCATGAAGGAGTCAGGGCACTGGCCACACTTTACACTGTCCCTGAAGAAATGATGCAAAAGAAGGGGCAATCCAAAGATACACACTAAAGTCCTATGGATAAAGGTTTAAAAAACTGAGCTATAGGCCCTCCCTGGTGGTGCAGCAGGGTAAAGCATAGCACTGAGGACGGGCCATAGCCAGTTCAGTGCGGGTTTGATCCCCGCCCCAGAGGTGACCCACATGGCGCGGCAGACCTCTCCTGACCTGCCTGCTGCTCCCCTTGTTGGTGTACTTTGTCGATCTGCCTGTTCTGCTCCCCACTCTGTCTCTGGTGAATCCTCTAACCACCCTGCACCTCTGGCCTGTACCCCAGTTCTGTGTGCATAAATACATAAATCTTTAAAAAAAAAAAAAAAACCTGAGTTACTATAAGTACCTTTTGATAATTAAGAAAATATATTGGCAATACTAACACTTTAACTCAATATTTTGTTGCCATTGAAGATGCAAGAAGAACACATAACAACAAAGGGTACAAACATAGCGCTTAACAGGAAAAAAAATAACAAAAGCAGTAAGAATTTCCACACTGAGGTTATAACCACATAAGAAAGTAAGACGTGACTCCCCACCTGACCACTCGCTAGGGTCAGTCAAAGTCTCCAGCAGAGTTGCTCTGGACCTTGTCCCTCCCCACTAACACCTCTGCAATCTCCTTGAGAATGTCACTTTCCCTCACGAGAATTGTATAGCAAGAGCTTCTTAAGGGGTTGTGTTTCTCCAGCTGAAAACTCAAAGCTGATCACACCATGAAGCCTGTGGAAAACCCTTCTGGGACCCCCATAAGCCAAAACTCTAAGGCCACCTGCCTGCCTCTCCACCCTTCCTCACATCAACCCAGACTCCCAAACACAGAGCACTGTTTTATTCCTTTTCGTAGCCGCGCCCATCTTCCCGCAATGCCCTTCCCTCCTCACTCACTCTTCATTCTCCTGTGCATCCTGCTCAGACAGGACCACCCTGGGAGGTTTCTGTGCCCCATCCTGCTTCAAGGGGTCCTGCAGGGCACACGCAGGTGCTGCTATCTATGCACAGATCTCTTCCCACCGTTCTGCAAGCGCTTAGGGTGACTGTTCCTCTTCCATGCCATGCCAGTGCTGGATGCATGGCCGGAGCTCAATGAATGTTTGTTGAAATTATGGGTTTTATATTTCCTTTGCTTCTTTCCTTTAACGTGGTTATACAGCTGTCTGTGCACATTAAGTAGCACAAAGTCTGCATTTGTCCCCTTGACTTGGCAGCTGACAGAACAGCCACTCCACTAGCTCCATGTCCTGGTTCAGCCATTCAGCAGCAAGAACATCCTGCATCCTCACCATGGTGAAGGAGATGGGTCTATACAGAACACCAAGTGTGGGGAAAGTCATTCAAACAGCCTCAGAGGAGAGTACAGGATGAACTCTATTGCAGCGATCCTAATTACTCAGTTCAAAGTAAAAAAGGCCAGAGAGAAAACAGCACAACCTCCCCAAAACTCAGAAGAATGTTTGGCCATCTTCACACTCTAATCTGACATGTTTCTAATAGCAGGATTGGACATGGCCACAGATAACAAAGTTTCTTTCAGCTGGAACTACCAGTTCACTCATGTGCAAGCAGCCTACTGTATACAAGACACCAAGGAGGGCGTGCAGACTTGCATGGCATGGTCTCTGAGTTCAGAGAATGCAGCATAAACTAAGAATAAGCTTCATTACCCACTGTGCTGAGTGCCAGACTCCAGGAGTCTACGGGATGGTGGTCTTGCCATGAGAGTGTTTGATCAAAAGAGCTTTGCAGAGGTTTCTAGGGCTTGGGCTGGGCCTCAGGGGTTGGCAGGATTCAGACAGATACAGAAAACAAGGGAAGCCATCATGTGGGAACAGCAATATCATAGCAGTAAGGAATCTGAGTGCACCAGGACATCTGGGCAATAACGGACATCTGGGTGGTATCCACTGAGCACTTTCTTTAAGTCAAATATAATGTCAACAGCTGCAGGAGCATCGCTTCATCTAACCCTATCAGCAACTCTAAAAAGCAGCATTACTATTTCCATTTCAGGAGGGGGAGGGAGAACACTGCTTGTCCGAGGTCACAGACCTAGAAGTGACCGAATGCTTGGAGCTACTTGGATCTGGAGTATTGACCGTCTGGAGCAAAGTGGTAAGTATTGGGAACACTACTCTGAGAACAATGCACAGATTCCAGTGGGTGCAAACAGGAGGGCCACCCTGTGTGATGCTTCTGAAAGGTTTATCTTATTAAAGAGGAACTGGAGAGAGAATTCAAGAGACAATTTTCCTTTAACTTGCTGTGTATTTTTGTCAAAAGATGTCTTTGTTGATAAACAACCAACTTGGAATTGGACAATTAAATAAAACACCCACTTTTATGTGGCTGTCCTTTACCATCAGACTCCCCTAAGTCTTTTCATCTGAACACTTTGAAGCAATCTCTAAGGACGCTGCAATACTCAGCACTTCTCACATCTCCCCTCTCCTCTACCCCTTCCTGTCCCTGGATGTGCTCGGAAACATGACCCAGGCCTCAGTCAACCACAAATGAAGCCAAGCCCATGCCACTCTCAAGAAAATGAATGCTTTTCAGGATTCTATAAAAAGCATTTCACTGTCACTGGGGGCCCAAGACATTTCTCCACCAAGATTTCAAAGCCAAGTACAAGGTACAAGATCATTTGATGCATCTCTGTCTCTCAGAACAAAACTCTGAAGACAACCTGAGAGTCCACCACGAGAGGTCTGGGTCTAGAGGACTACCATGCACCATTAAGAAGGCTCAGGGAGTTGTGTATATGCTACCTTGGAAAGAGCTCCAAGAAATAGTGTTAGGTGAAAAAGGCAGGCATAAATTCAGTTCTAACATGTCAAAATCTATAGACAATTACAATATAAAGTGAAACTTACTTTAGGTTTTTATTTAAAGTCATTTAAAAGTTGTGAGGGGCCCTCCCTGGTGGGGCAGCGGGTTGAAGCACAGCACTGGGAAGGTTAAGCCACTTCCGCATGAGTTCGATTCCCAACTGCCCCGAAGGAGATCCACATGGCGAGGCAGACCTCTCCTGACCCGCCCGCTGCTGCCCTCAGCAGTGTGCTTTGTCGATCTGCCTGTTCTGCTCCCCTCTCTGTCTCTGGTGAAACCTCTAACCCTCCGCATCTCTGGCCTGTGCCGCAGTTCTATATGCATAAATAAATAAATCTTTAAAAAAAATAAATAAAAGTTGTGAGGATCATAGGCTGGCATGCACACTGTGACCCCAAATAATCTAAATAAATTACAAAGGTGAAACAGCCTCATTGAAGGAGGTAGAGGACACCAAGTTACTAATTCTGGAGCTGAGTGTAGCCTGTAAGATGAACTGAACACAAGCACTGTGCTCTAGACAGAAAGCTGTTTCCCCCGGGGTATGAGTTAACAATTCTGAAACCACTATACATGTAAACTGGAATTGAACAATTAAGTAAATGGATGGCAGATGGTTGGAGCTAAGTTTCTCAGTGTTGGAGCAAGAGGTTTAGATAAACAAGGGGAGAAGTCTAGAATGATCTATGTGGTAATGGATTAGAGTTGAAATATCAGTATGAACTCATGTTTAGCTTAATATAGATACAAATGATACATTTACAGACAGCTGCATATACACTAGTTAGTATACAAGCATATATTTCCTGCTCTACCAACTGAGAAAACTTAGAAGTAAAAATACTCCAGCAGCAACAGAACCCTTAGCACCCAAACCTTGGTTTCTAAAATCATTTTTTGATAAAAGGAGCCGGGGCTCCTTGGGGAAATAACTGATCTCTGAGCTAAGGTACAACACCACTAGACCAGCTGGGTTTTGAGAGCCCAGCCCGAATGCACTGCATTTAAAGCCACCATTGGGTAACATCCAGCTTATGGGGTATGACAGCCATTTTTGACGTAAAGTTTTCATACAGATGCCTTATCTTTGTTGGGAAATGAGATCTAAAAGTAGGCCATGTATGTTATTCATTAAAAATGCCTAATGCTCTGCTCCCTCCCACCCTCATGCCCCGTGCTCCTCTGACTCACACCTTCCCAGCAGTTGCCATCTTACTGCTCCACTCTGTCCTGCAACAAAACGTGAATTTCCAAGTCTGAGCCAGCCCCACCTCCGCATTTCCCTACCAATGTCGCAGAGGCCAACTATAGCATGACATCAACTAGCACAGCCACAAACATGGGTCAGTCAAGACTGGGTCTTCTGTGGTCTCATCAAGCCCTCTTCTTTCTCACCGTTTCTTTTCCAACCAACTCCCACAGGTGCTACAACAGCTCCTAGAATGGCATCATATCATGTTCCTTTACTGTCCTGGCACCCCAGGCTGGCAGTGTTTGTCTGGGTCTCTATTTAGAAATAAAGCCCAGAAATCTACAATGCTCAATGCACTGAGTGAAGTGTCGTCTCCAGTATTGTGTAAAGTATGCTTCTCATAACACAGTGTCCTCCTCATGCCTGTCCAGCACTTCAAGCAGGCTGGCTTCTAACTTCAACACATCAGTAAGTTGGGCTTGGCTGGTCAGGGGCTCAGCATGCATCCAGGGCACCCTCGTTGCCATAGGGCAATGTGCTCTACACTCTACACTCTGCCCTTCAAAAAAAATGAAAAGCCCTTCCGGACAGGAACTTATATCCTGGTTCTATCCACCAAACCTTGCAAAACTGTGTTATCTTTACTCCATCTACTTATATCCTGGTTCTATCCACCAAATCTTGCAAACTGTGTTATCTTTACTCCATCTATAATCATAAAGAGGGAGTTCTATCAGGAAAAGGCTATCTACTTAGACTAACCCTTCCCCGACCTTTTTCTAATTCCATCTACTTTAAAAATGTGAACACACAGTATACTTTTGTATTAAGCATTTCTAGTGATCTGATACTCAGGGCCATCTTGGAGGTGGCACTAGCGAAGATACCCTCCAAACGTAGGAGAGACATCTGGCTGACAAGATTTGCTCTTTTAAAAACAGAGTTTGGAGCATGGATTGAAACAAAGCTTGGATGAGATGCCAAAGACAAGAGTGTGAGTGAGTGCCACAGTGCACCAGCCCCTCAGAGCTTTCCCCACGACAGTTATTTATTCAAGCATGAAAACTGGGACACTGCTCTTCCAACACTAATTAGACAAAGAAATGAGATATGCAAATATTTTTTAAAAGTCTACTCACTACAAGACGAAGGTTAATAAAGACAACAGAACCCAAGAGGGTCGCTCTGGCATCCATGCCCATTACCCTGACCACCTGGCCTGTGATATCCCAGGAAACAAGTTCAAGTTGGAGTCTAGGGCCACCCCCACATGGCGAATTAAATTAATCAATTTACTTTAAATTAATTAAAACAGAATTAAATGCCCAGAATGTCACATGGCTCAGGTGGGTTTAGGGTTACCCAAGCAAGAGACATGAAAATAAACAGCATAGAAATTACTCAAAAATATTTTCAGGGCCCTCCCTGGTGGCACAATGGGTTAAAGTACTGCACTAAGAAACTTAAGCCACTTCCGCATGAGTTCGATCCCCGCCTGCCCTAGAGGAGATCCACATGGCGAGGCAGAACTCTCCTGACCTGCCTGCTGCTCCCCTCAGCACTGTACTTCCTCGATCTGCCTGTTCTGCTCCCCACTCTGTCCCTGGTGAATCCTCTCACCCTCCGCGTCTCTGGCCTGTACCCCAGCTCTGTATGAATAAATAAATAAATCTTTAAAAAATATGTATATATATTTTCAAAAGATCTGCCCTTACACTTGTAGGTACCTACCACAAGAACACAAATCACTCATTTGAAGGGGTCCTCTGCATGCCTATGCTCACAGCAGCATTATTTACAATAGCCAAGCTACAAAAACAACCTAAATACCCACTGATAGAGCCGTTGATTAAAATGTGGTCTACACACACAATGGAATACTACTCAGCTATATAAAATAGAGGAACTACTCCCCTTGCTCAACCTGGATGGAGTTGGAGGTGATTATGTTAAGTGAAATAAGTCAGGAGGAGATAGATAAAATGCTGGATGATTTCATTCATATGTGGAATAGAGAGAGAGGGGGGAAACAAAGGAACTCACAAAACTAAACCAAAACAAACCCTAGAAATATGATTTCAAATTGAGTTTACCACAGAGGAAGGTGGGTTGAATGGAAACAAAGGGGGAGGGGGTGCAACTGGCCTAGGGTGAAAAACTCTGTGTGCTTTGATGGTGGGAGAGCTATGGTGACATATATTTAAGGAGGCATAAAACTATTCCCTAAATCATAAAGAGTGTTATAAACTAATGTGACCTCAATAAAGAAAGAGACATCAAAGTTTCAGAAACCTAAGCTACTACCCCATGTCTAGCACACCTTCTCCAGCGCAGCCTAAAATAGAATAAGTCAGTCCAGGTCATAGCTTCACGGAGATTAGATGTGAATCATTTGATGGCATTTTAAATGTATTAAGGGCACTGGCACCCTGATCTGAATCTTTAAGAAAATTAAAGATTAAAGAAAATTAAATGTATTGAACATATATCCAGATCTTTGTTTTATAACTTTGGAACTTGCCCACATCAGAGTATTTTCAATCCAGGCAGGCGTGTATATAGGCAGAGACTATTTTGTTTTTTATTTCTAGCAGCTCTCACTTGCTCCCTGACTCACCCTTGCAGATTGCTCATGGGTGAGCCTCATGGGTCTGACGACATTGTCAGTGTGACTGGAGTGCTATTCTGGGCTCATGACGCACAGGTCCAGGGATGGTCTCTCATTCTCTGGTCTGCCATGTAATAGAATTAAAGTTTCAGAAAGCAGGTCTGGCCCCAAACTTCAGAGGAGCTGGCTTAAAGGCAGTTCTTTCTGGTGAGAGAAATTGAGTATAGAGAGATTGATCTCATATTCCAGAAATATGGACCTGATTGCAGTTCCTCAAACAGGATGTGCCCAGCTCTGCACAGACTGTTTTTCTGCCCAAGCCCCTTGCTGTCTTGCTCTTTCCTATTCACCCTTCCTGTTTCCCCAGAAAGCCTTCCTGCCTTCTGGCTGCCTTTCCTCCATGGAGCAGTCCCAGCACCTCAGCTACCCCCACCCAGGTGTTAATTGTCTGCTGCTGTTAGCTGTTAGGGCAGAGATCCACACAGCACCAGAACAGAGGAGGCGCCAGTATCTAGCCATGAACTGAATTCGGTTGGCCCTGTGGAGCCCGCAGGCCATCACAGCATCTTTGTCCCAATGAGATGGAAGAGAAGGGAAGAGCTGGTGCCACCTCAGATAAGCGAGGGAGTGTGATTCTCATTGGGGGTATAGTGCCATATACATTTTAAGTGTGAACATTACCTTCTTCTCTATATTGGAGCAAAATTCCAACCATTTCAGATATAGGAAAAATCAAAATATGAGCATTCATTTACCTTCCAGGGGCAATTACTTGAGTACCAAGCAAAAGAGTAATAGGGAACATAATTTTTTAAACAATGAACTACTTTCTGAAATCCTAAAAAGAAAAATATTTACGTAACTATGGCTATACAACAGGTTTAGAAACAGTTAGTCGAAATTATAACATCAAATCTGTGGACTCCATAAGAACTTCAAAGAGACTACTGGGATGAATTCCATGTAACAGACAAAATGAACAATCAGCTATAAGACACTATGTGATGATAATTTGATAAATACGAATGTTTCTATTCAGAGGGAGAAAAAGGAAAGGCCATTGAAAACTCCAGAAGAAACCAAAATTTACAAAAATACAGTAATCTAAATAGCAAAAAAAAAAGAAGTGTGACAAGATTTTGAATAATTTATAGTTTAAGAAAAGTGATTCCATTTGACCTTGATGCTGAGAATATTGTTATTTAAAGTATAAAGGTATTGGAACAATGAATGTATAAAGAGGAAATACAATACCCAAAGACTACATGGTTCTATAGTGAAAAATATTTCACAACTCTGGCCATCATAATATAACCTAATGTCCAGAAGATAGATTATGGTTACAGAATAAAATGTAAATGCCTCAGCCTTGACAATAAAAAAGTGACTGGCGGGCCCTCCCTGGTGGCGCAGCGGGTTAAAGCACAGCACTGAGAAGCTGAAGCCACTTGCGCATGAGTTCTATTCCCGCCTGCCCCGGAGGTGACCACATGGCGTGGCAGACCTCTCCTGACCCGCCCGCTGCTCCCCTCAGCAGTGTACTTCCTCGATCTGCCTGTCCTGCTCCCCACTCTGTCTCTGGTGAAGCCTCTCGCCGCCCCTGAGCCTGTGGCCTGTACCCCAGTTCTGTATGAACAAATAAATAAATCTTAAAAAAAAAAAAAAACCACTGAATTCCAAAAAAAAAAAAAAAAGTGACTGGTATAGCCAAAAGAGGGAAGTAGTTAAGAAGTAGAGCTGTTTAGATAGGAAATGTTTAAGAATATTTTATAGTTATCCTGTTAATCCTTGAAAGAATGAAAATTTGAAAACAAGAAATTGTCGGGGGAGGAGGGAAACTGAAGGGAGGTTCCAGTGTGGGGTACTACCTGAATGAACTAATCACTCGTTTCTCACAGTGGAGAACTAAAAATGTCTAGAACTGACAAATCAAGAGAACTGTAATGCATAAATAACCCACTAAGCATCATTTTTGTTTTTCTTCTTAGATCTTACAAGGTTTTGCAGATATAAATTTCAATCGCCTAGTTCACTTTTTATAATTCATCTAAGAACATGTGAACTTTTTTTGTTTATTAAATTTCACTGTAGTAGACAAAAGTATTCAAAATCATTCCATTGGATTGAGTTCAAAGTTGTACACCCTCAGTAAACTGTTCATGACAAATAACCTTTTTCCCCGTGAAAGAAAACTCATTGTAAAAGCCAGACCAGCCCATCTCCCCTCCAGTCCAGCTCCCAACTCGCAGACTCCCAAGACCTTGGTGACACTCGGCTGTCAGGCAAACTTGACTGTGCCACTAAAAAATAAATCAGGTGCCAGTCACAGTGGGGAAGGAAGTCTGGATTCTAGCCCAGCCACTAACCCTTTGGCATCTACCAAATCCCAGTTTGGGTGATATCACCATGTTTTTCAATGTGGACAACACATTTTTTAAATCTTTGGCTTGGTTCGGTTAACCAAAGCAAGTACAACCGTTTGCCAAATTGGAGCAGGAATCCCAGGGCACAGGGTCTACTCCAAACACACAAAAAAGTTCACTTGATGATTATGAAAGCCATCCCCATGAGGGAAGGGACAGGCTCTCTGCCAGCCCGACACAGGGTAAGGCCTAGGGAGCTCTGGGCAGGCTGCCGCATCCTTTACAGCTCAGTTTGCTCATCTGAAACACGAGAACCTTGACAGCGTCAATCTCACAGAGATGCTGTGCCAAATGAATGCATGATTGTGTGTAAAATAATCAAAACATGCACTCAAACAGGAAACAAGCAGCACACGTGAGTTCCCACCTTACCGTGGACTGAGCCACCACTGCATTTGTCCCCTGAGGATGGACCAATTCTAGGAACGAAGAACACCAAAATGAAATGAGAAGGGAGGAAAGGAATGTGATCAGTCCAAGTACCTGTGCCACATGAAATACCATGTTTCAGGTGAAAAGTTCCTAAGGATGGCAAACTAGCCACTAACCATCCATATCGGACCTCCCCATGCACAGACGATGCTCGCCCAAGACCAGCAACAAGACTTCCTGGAGAGAGGAGGCTCCTCGCTACTGCAGCCTGGACACCACTGCTACTGGCCCTGAGTGAGTAGGCTGCTAGAGCCAAGGATAGCAAACTCCCTAAGCATGACCCAGACCCAGAACAGCCTAGAAACTATCTACACTGGCACCTACCTCCTGCACAGTGGCATGGCCACAACACAACTCTCTCATAATGAAGTGTTATTCTCAACACCATCACCACCCCCCTCCCCTAGCATAATTCCTGGAGGCCTCCTCTGACAGTGTAGCTCAGTTACCTGAATGCCATTAGTCAGGCCCTGGAAGGTGCACACCTATCCCAGAGCATCTTTGCTACCCAACCAGCATATATATATATATACATATATATATATACATATATATATATATATAAATACTTAAGATTATTTATGCGTACAGAACTGGGGTACAGGTCAGCAGTGTGGTGGGTGAGAGGATTCACCAGAGACAGAGTGGGGAACAGAACAGACAGACTGACAAGGCACACTGCTGAGGGGAGCAGCGAGCAGGTCATTAGAGGTCTGCCATGCCATGTGGGTCAGCTCCCTGGTGGGGGATTGAACTGGTGCTGCAGTGGTTTGGGAGAGCTTCACAATACAGTGCTTTAACCCGTTGCGCCACCAGGGAGAGCCCAATAGTATATTTTTTTAAACAAATATTTCTTTTTCAGTTGTTAAATAACTGAACAACTAAATAGCTGACCAACTTAAATGTAAATAACTGTCATGGAAACACCACAAAAAAATTTAACAATTTACACACCTACCCAAAATACTGCAAACTTATTTTTAAGACATTTATGAGTCAAATTATATCCTGTAGAAAACTAAGATTACCAGAGCAGAAGGTAGCGGGTAGAGAGGAAAGTGTGGAGGGGCCCACTGGACTATGGTGGACTATGGTGGACAATGGTGGACTATGGTGGACAATGGTGCCTTCGTGGTATATGTGGGATCATACATCTGAGGAAGTGTGACCCCATCCCTGTTTTACAACAGTGTTGCAAACCAATTTACCTCGGTGGGAAAATAAAATGATATCCTGAAGGATCATCAAGATTATTCTATATCTTATTTGCAGCCTTGGTCTGGAGCCAGCCAATTACTCAGCTGATAGGCCTCTAGTTTCATACTATTTATCACTTTGTAAAAATCAACATTCATTACTGATAAGAAGCTAAACTAATGAGAATAACAAAATTCCAGTCACTTTTTACATATAAAAGTAAATAAATGTAAAGGAAAAATAATCTGCAAGTCAATATTGGTATTTGTCACCCTCTGGTGGTCAACTGCAGGGAGTTTTTGTACCAAGAAACTGGAAACATAAATTTCACAGATGGCCCCCCCAGGGTCATCCAAACCAAAACCTGCATCCCATGGGACTTGCCCAGAACTGAGCAAGTCCTGCTACTCTGCATGCACGTGTGTGTGTGTGTACGCGCACATGCTCTAAGAATAGCTTCAAGCCAAGCAGAACGAGAGGAACAGTGCGATCCTGCATCCTCAAAAGACAAACAAAATAAATACAGATGAATCTGCCCGACATCACTCTCCATGAGAAAAGAGGACTGGCAGTGTTACAAATGTGTCCTTGAATGAGACGACTATTGTCCTTCAGAACATTGCATCGATCTCCATATATGAAACACACATGTTCAGAATCTTTGTGGTAGCATATGTGAGATGTGTGGCTGGAGGGAGGGAGTGATGGGTAGAACAGGTGAGCAGATGGGTACATGTGTGGATAAATAAATGGATGGGCCAGTGGAAGGAAGGATGTAGGGAAGGAAAACGCGAGCTTCTGTGGTATTCTGTGTCCGCTAGGCCCTACACTAAGACTAAAGGGACAGACCTCTTTCACTAAATGTTCAGTTAATAATGATCAAAAAACGTGACCCGGCCCTCCCTGGTGGCGCAGCGGGTTAAAGCACTGCACTAACAAGCTTAAGCCACTTCCGCATGAGTTTGATTCCCAACTGCCCCGGAGGTGACCACATGGCGTGGCAGACCTCCCCTGACTGCCCGCTGCTCCCCTCAGCAGTGTACTTCGTGGATCTGCCTGTTCTGCTCCCCACTCTGTCTCTGGTGAATCCTCTCACCGCCCCGCATCTCTGGCCTGTACCCCAGTTCTATATGAATAAATAAATCTTTAAAAAAAAAAAAAAACGTGATCCATTTAATTGCTATGAAAATAGAAACACAAAATGATTCCAAAAGTAAATTCTTGCCCCTACCAAGAATTAAACAAGCAAGAATCGTAATTTAAAGGATCTGAGTGAGCTGCAACTCAGGAGTAAGTGTCACAGCCTCTGGTCACCAGGGCAAGTAGAATGTCACCATGACAGCAGAGGCTTGAAGCAGAGGCTTGGTACTGCAGAGCGATATGCAGGAGCCAGAGTACACGAAGAATACGGCCATCAGGGCCATACTGGGCTGTGTCAGAGCCTCAGTGAAGGGGAAACCCCTAAAACAACAGGAACATACAGTCTGCTCTGCTCTGTGTTCACCCAAGCAGCGCTGGCCCGAGCCCTGCAGAACCACACCCCTGGTGGTTAAATGCCACCTCTGCTCAGAAGAGACAAAGATGCCACCGTCGCCTCGTCCTGGCTTTCTTACTCTCCATGAGCCTTTACAGTCAGATGGTCTTGAAGGGTCATTCATGACCCCATTAATAGGGGGGAGACTCTCTTGAAGAAATGGTCTCTACCACCTTCCTTAGACTGTATTCATGTCCAACGAAGCTCCCTGTCAGAAAAGGTCGTGTTTCTAACACAGGTTCCAAGCATCCCTCCTAAAACCAGTTTCTTCCCTCTGCTCTCCTTTCAGCCCTAGCAGACAGGAAAAAGCTGACCGCCATCTACATCCTGTAACCTTTTATGACTCAGATGGTCAGCCCATCTCTCTCTCTTCTCTCAACACCAACATCCTCAACTGAAGCCAGGAAGCCACCTCTCTCCCTGCACACCCATGTACTGACCATGACCACAGCCGCTGTCCAGCCATGTCCAGACTTGGCCTCATAATTTCCCACTCTTGACTCTAAGTAGCTGCCACAACTGAGCGGTGAGCATTTGTTCTGTATCTATTTGTTATCTTCATGGTCTCAAACATCAGTCTACTCATTGGTATACCTAACCTTGGTTATATAAGTTTCCACGTCCCTTTTGTTAGTAAGAGCCTTGAATATTGGTAATTCAGTATATGCAGGTACTGGTGTGAGTCCTTACAGGTATTAAGTCACACAGGCCGTAAGAGAGAGTGTTTTTAGGAATTTTAGATGCATACAGAGGTTCACTAACTCGCCAAGGTGGTGCAAAGAGGCAGGATACAAAACCAGAGGCTGGTTCCACAGTCCATATATATATATATTTTTTTTTTTTTTTTACAAAAGTTTATTTTTACATCATTTTGTACATTTTTTTTCCATCTCGATTGTAATCCCCGTGGGTTTCCCACCACCAAATCACCCATGTGCCATCACCAT
>NW_004567121.1:1992112-2008667 GCF_000260355.1 Condylura cristata
GAGAGTTCCTTTTTCTCCACATTCTCGCCAACATTTGTTGTTGCTAGTTGTTTGAAGATGTGCCATTCTCACTGGGGTGAGGTGGTATCTCATTATGGGTTTAATTTGCACCACAGTCCACATTTTGACGGCCTCACTGCTGAGTCTAGAGCAGGCACCACATTTGAACTGCCTCCATGCATGCCAACCCCATCTCAACTGAACAGACTTACATGGAGCTTCGTCCCTGTGTCTGACTCAGTGCTGGGCGCTGGGATGAGATGAGGAAGAGGACCAACGGCTCCCCCAGCTGCATCCTGATTGAGCCTATGATGCCATTCTCCCCCACCCAAGAAAACACTGGCAAACTCATGACCTTCACAACCTCAAGTTGAAACTCAGCTAACTCAGCAGCCCCAGCATGTAGTACCCAAGCTACTAAGTATTCGCTGACCATATGGAGCTGCCCCTGTCCCAGTGAATTCTCTTCTAGATCAATATCTACACAGTAACCTTAACCATACAATACACTGTGACCAACCTTCCATAACTGGGACCACTTCCATCCATTTAAAGGTCCATCACAATCAAAAGCAGCACGTGGGTACACCGAGGCAGTCCTCTCAGAGCAGTTACCAGGAGGAAGGAGCCAGCACGTGATGTAGAATAGTGGTAAGAGCAGTGTGGCAGGGGGCGCAGAGTAAAGAAACTCAGCAACTCACTGAGTTTTCATAATGCTCCCAGAAGGGGGCAACTTTTTGCCTCGTTTTTGAGGAAGAGAAATAAAGTTCAGAGAAATTGAAATTAGGCCCCAGGTCCACTGCACCTCGTGTCACACCACCCATGAAAGCAACAGACTGAATCTATCTCTAGAGGGGTAGGGGGCACCACCAGGTTTTCTCCCTACCCAGCGTTGGGAGCATCCTGACAGCAGGGAGAGTCACATGACTCGCCCTACCCCCAGTATGTCTCCCACACAGAGTTCCTCACCTCAGTGACCTATCCAAGCACACAGCAGAGTTCCCAAAAGCAGGTGAGACAAACAAGCCACCCATTCATTTCACCCAAAGGACTGAGTGCAACAATAGCTGTTCCCACAGGTCGGGGCTTTCATAGCCTGACGCGGGGCCAGAATGTCCCAACAACACCTGGGTCCAGACCTGGCGGGGGGTTTCTCCCTCCCACATGCCTGTAGGGGCAGCTCAGGAGTCCCGACCTCAGCTCAACCTCCATCCAGGCCTCTCAGGAAGGCCCTTGAGTGTCACTGGTGCCCCCAGCAATGCACACCCATGCCACAAGCATGGGCCTCCTTCCCAAGTGCAGCACATGACCACAGAGTCTCCTCGCTGTGCTGCCGGCCAGTGCACACATGTGAGGCCAAGCTGAAGACTAGCACCATGGGAAAGGGGCCTCGCAGGTTCAGGATGAAGATGCAACACATGGGCTTCTCCCAGCCCACCTGGAAATGAGCTGACGGTGGACATGTGAACACAAGAACAAAATGCATCGAGCACTTCGCTTATCTCTACTAACAGCCACAGCAGGGGCTTTCTATGTGAATTCCCATTCACTCCTCAGACCTTGAACACACACCAGTAAAGACGCCAGCAGAGGCCCTGGCTGCACAGAGCTCCTAGGCCAGCAAAGGAGATAGAAGCTGCCTCTCACACCATTCGTTAACTGTCAATGTAATAAAGGCTGGACAGGGACAGGTGGCATGCATGGGAACAGGGACCATAGGCAGGCTGTGGTCTTTCTGAAGAAGGGACACTTGCTTGAGCTCTGAAGTATACATGAAAACGACCCGTGCAGGGGCTTCCCTGGTGTACAAGGGTACTATGATGCACTGGTGGCACAGTTTGGTACTGGTGGCACAGTGCTATGATGCTATCTGCAGCCACCGCACCAGAAATTCCATCCCCAGCCAGGGAGGTGACCCACATGGCACAGCAGATCTCTCCTGTCTCGCCTGCTGCTCCCCCCAGCAGTGTGTTTCAGTAGATCTGTCTGTTCTTTTTCTCACTCTGTCTCTGGTGAATCTTCTCACCCATCCCTGCCCTCCCGCACCTCTGGCCTGCACCCCAATTCTTGTATGCATAAATAAATAAATCTTAAAAAAAAAAAACCCTTGCAAAGGTGGGCAAGGCTGGCTCAGCAGTGCAGCAGCCAGTGAGAGGGCGAGAGGCCCTTGCCGTAAGAAAAAGCAGGGCCTTGGCCAGGAGCGCGACGGAAATGAGGCGGAGGCGGACGGGGACAAAGGGAAAAGGGGGCGGGTGAGAGGTCACACAGGTGCCAAGACAGAAGGGAACATGGATTTGATCCTGGGAGCTGGGATGCCACGGAAGGTGACAGAGGGTCTTGTCTTGTGCTGGGCATTCAGCATGGCACCCACCTGTTCTGGGCAGGGCTTCTCTAGGTGCAGGCCCCCCCACACCAATCACATGGGCACCACCTGGGAACTTAATAGAATTGCAGCTTTTCCCACCCGTGCCCTCCCCTGCCAGCCCCTGAGTCAGAAACCCTGGAGATGAGACAAAGCTACTTTAACACCTGCTTTTAAAGATTAGAGACTCTCTGGACAGAGGGCACCTGCTGATCTTTTGCAAAAATACTTAGACTTCCAGACAAAGTTAACCTGAAACAATGGGCTAGACCATTACATTTCACAATCCCTCTTCCTTCACCCTCAAGCTCAGAGTGACCCCCCCTACCTCCTTCCTCCTTCTGAAAGGGCTGCCCAGCCCCCCGCCCCTTTAGCCTGCCCCTACTCAGACCCCAACTCCCAGCCCTGCCAAACATCTTCGTTTCCTTTTCCTTTTGTTCCCGTTAATCATTTAATTTGGCATGGCATTCTGGACACAAGTTAGAGGACGGCTAACATGGCAAGCCTTTAAGAGAAAATCTAAAAGTACTGAGAAACATTATGAAAATGAGAGATAAGCATGAAAAATAAGACATCTGGGCAAAGTTTAAAAGGACCAGGCATGCTCAGCCTTGAGCGAATGTCACCATGGGGAGCCGTGGTGACAGTTTCCTAATGCATAAGGAATGCACGCAGGAGAAAGGGATCCGTTTTTCCACTCATCAGCGAGAGCAGAACAAGCAGGGCCGTCTTAGGTTTCAGCCGAGAAAACATCTGTCATGTGTTTGAGCCGTAAGAGAGGAGCCGCCAAGGGGAGCTGCTGAGATCATCCTCGCCTGAGCGACAAGCTCTCGATGAGATCACACTGGCCGGGTCGCTGTCCACCGGGGTCAGCCACATCGGGGCTGCCGGGGCCAGCCGAGTCTCCCTGTCAGCTGGCAGCCTGACTCCTGCCAGGGCGTGTGCCAATTCAGAGCACAATGCGCCTCCCCTGAACACTTCAGCTCCCGTCACCTGGAGACCCAAGTGCAGGCGTCTGTCCCATGGAGAAGCTCACTTACTGCTTTCCGACAGCCAGCTCCCATGTTCCCCGCAGCAGCAGCCAGCGTATCAGTAACAGCTCAGAAATACAGAGCACCTGCTCTGTGCCAGCTGCACCCGCACTCGGGCCGCACCCCCATCACAAGGCCCACTGTACACATGAAGAAACCGGGCAGAGGACATGAGCCGCCATCGGCCCCGGGGCTGCTCATGACCTGACTGAGATTCCAGCCTGGGGCTTCCTGACTTCGGAGGCCACAATCCCTACTGTCAGGAACAAAATTATGTGTACGACACCTGACAAGGAACGGATCCAGCTCTGCTCCCCAAGGCCCTCCAAAGTCAGCAGGACGCAGACCCCTCCCTAAAGTGTAGTAAAGATCCCCCATTCTGTCTCCTCTCTCTACACCCTACCCCACTACTTCTAATCTGTGATTTATTCTTTAATTTTTAAACTTACTTTTTTTAAATTTATTTATTTTTACGAGGTAATTTGGGGGTATCCCCATCAGGTGTTACCACCGTAGTACACTACCACCAACTCACCCATATTCCACCACCACAGACCATTGTGCTTCCACTTACACCCACCCACCCACCCCCCCGTTCTTCAGTCCTATAGTCAGCATCAAAGGTTAAGTTTTTCATTTAAAGAATTATGTATTTGGGCATTCAGAACTGGGGTACAGGCCAGAGGTACAGGGGCAGTGGAGGATTCACCAGAGAAAGAGTGGGGAGCAGAAGAGGCAGACTGAACTACACTGCTGAGGGGAGCAGCAGGCAAGACAGGAGAGGTCTGCCCTGCCAGGTAGGTCACCTCCCTGGCCGGGAATTGAATTCACACTGCAGTGGCTGTGACAGCTTCATAGTGCTGTGCTTTAACTCGTTGTGCCACCAGGAGGGCCCCTCAAGAGTTAGTTTTTCAGCTTGTCTCTAACTGACTATTCCCTTACTTTATATTCCCCATACCAGTGACCACATAAATAACTCCTCACAGCTGCAAGAATGACCCATTTTAACATCTATGCTGGAAGCCCCTCCCCACACTGTCCCATTTACACTGCCCAAGGCTGGCACCTCAGCACCCACCACCAGCCTCTGTGAGCTACCAGGGCTGCTGGCGAGCAAGTGGGCCTCGCTGCACACCCTCCCAACCCCACGTGTCTGCTCTGAGTGCACTTTTATATCCTCCCGGCTGCCATCAGAGACACCGTTGCAGATACTGCACCTGCGACTTCAGATAACTGGGCTCAATGCTGCTCACCCCATCTTCTCTGCCATGCGATTTTCAGTTCATCTGGCCCCCCTCCTTTTGCCTTTTCCTGGAGTCCTGAATTGTCTGAAATAGGTTCTACAGTAGACTTGAAGGAGTCATTCTCCTCAGCCCTGTGACACTGAGCTAGCTCCTGGGCCTCACCCATGCACCTACATCAGACTCCCCTGGGGCTTCATGTGCCCCACGGGTCACAGAAAGGAACAGCTGAGCCACTTCTGACACGGGGTTCAGAACTGGCCACCCACGTTGCCCCCCTCAAACAACCACCAAAAAATAAGGGCATGAGGTCAGTGGCTCGGCCCTGAGTGTAGGCGTCTACAGAGCCACAGCTGCACACTCCAGCGGTCACTGCTTGTAGTCCAGAAGGCTTTCTGCAAAGCAGGGCAGACCCTAGGAAAGGGACTAAAGTAGGATTCCCCTAGTATTCAAACAACTGTGAGCTGACGTCTGGCCTAAAGTCAGGAGAATGGAATTTATTCCTTCTTGATGGGAAAACAGGATTCAAGTCACAAGTTTATATGCACAGGTATCTTAATTTTTCTCCAGCATCACCAAGCTCAATGGAGCTTAAAACAGGCTTTGCCCTCAGGCAAAGAGAAAGAGAGGGTCCAGAGAATGAGAGAGCTGAGCCCTGGGGAGGGGGGCCTTCCAGAATTTGTCTCCCCTGGCTGCTCTTTCCAAACCAATATAGGGGGATATATTCCCAATGTTAGGGGAAGGGGAAGCAGAGAAGTCTCCTGGAAGTCTGATCCAACCCCACAGTTGCACTCCAACCTGTGATGCCAAATGTCACAGCCCAAACAGCCACGTGAGCATCAACGCTCCCCAATAACTCAGCCAAGCCATGAGGCCTTCCCCCACATGAGTCAGCTCCTAGCTGCTCTTCCAGCAGATGTGTTTGTTCTAAACGACCTATTCTCCCGGGGTCATCTTTAAATGGTTCTGTTGCCACACGGTCTATGTTCCACCCACCATAATCAGCAGCACACATCTGGGATGCAGATGGACGGGATCCTGTGGTATGAAGGGGGCAGAAATGTTCCCTGTGAATAGCCAACCGACACTCCCTAGCATCTAATCCGTAATCCTGGCCCCACTACACCCATCACGACTCGAGACGCACAGCTCCTGAAATTGTTACCCACCCCTGGAACAAACAGTAAGACAAATGAAAACCAGCCCTAACTCACATACCTTCATGGCACCCAGAGCTTGGAAAGTCACGGCTAATCTCGTAGGGGTCAGTGACGCCAGCATCGCATTGAATCTTGCACTCTTGTTCTTAATCGGAGAATGGTACTGCCCATCCGGAGCCACAGAACCGAACCTGCGGTGGGGAGAGACAGGAGAAGAGAGAGGCAGAGTTAACAAAAAAGAACGCAGCACCATTAAAACCCAGTCAGGAGGCTCCTGTGTGCACACTTAGAAGTTGCAAGGTTTGTGCGCTCTGCTACCTCCCTCAATAAGACAGAGGAGTTGGGGTGCAGGGGAAGCTGAAAAGGGTTCAGTTCATGAAGAGGAAGAGCAGATTTCCCACCACGACCTGCCTGGGACTCCGGGTGGCCCCTGACAAAGAGAGGAGCGGGGGCCCCCATCATTAAACGAATCAGCCCAGGTGTGCAGGCCAAGTATCAGCGCACCTTCTTGTTATTGAGATAGAATCCACACAGCATAAGCCCCCCCACCTTTATTTAAAGTGAAGAGTTCAATGGCTTTTAGTATATATTCGAGTTGCACAACCATTACCACTATCCTACCCTCCCAAAAAAGAAACTTAATTATTCCCCAGACACTCAGCTACCAGGTCTGGGAAGCATTCAGCACTTCCCACCTCTATGGGTTTGCCTGTTCTGGCCAGTTCACACAGCTGGAATCAGACAATACTTGCCCTTTGAGTCTGCCTTCTCTAAGTGAGCTCACATACTGTTTTCAAGATTCATAGACGTTATACCGTATGTTGGTATTCCACTCCTTTTTATGGAACAGTGATATTCCATTATAGATGAATCATATTTTGGTAATCCATTCAACACCTGAATGTGAGTTGTTCACACTTTTTTGTTTGTTTGTTTTTTGGCTACTATGAATAATTGTGTTGTGAACATTTATATACAAGTTTTTGTGTGAACTTGTTTTTTAAAGATTTATTTGGGCCCTCCCTGGAGGTGCAATGGGTTAAAGCTCAGCACTATGAAGCTATCTGCAGCCACTACAGCATGAGTTCTATCCCCAATCAGGGAACTGACCCACATGGCCCTGCAGACCTCTCCTATCTTGCCCACTGCTTCCCTCAGCAGTGTTCTTCAGTCAATCCACCTGTTCTGGACCCTGCTGTCTCTGGTGAATCCTGTCTCCAACCTCCCCACGCCCCACACACACAAACACACCCCTCTGGCTTGTATGCATAAATAAATAAAAGTCTTTTTTTTTTTAAGATTTATTTTATTTATTTATACATACGAGAACTGGTGTGTAGGCCAGAAGTGCAGGAGAGATAGAGCTAAGAGGATTCACCAGAGACAGAGTGGGGAGCAGAACAGGGGCACTGACTGAGATACACTGCTGAGGGGAGGCGGAGTAGTGAAAGAAAAGGCAGAGAGGTCTGCTGCACCAGGTGGGTTGCAGTGACAGAATAGCTTGAGAGCACTGAGACTTTAACCCCTGCACCACCAGGGAGTTCTTGTGCGAACTTACATTTTCTGGACAGTGTTTTTGTAATACACAGAAGCAGAATGTCTAGATCATATAAAAAAGTTTAAGTACTTGAAGAACTGACAAATTCTTTTTTAAATCAGCAACAAGATTTTACATTCCCATTAGTAACAAATGAGGATTCCAATTTCTCCACATTTTCATCAACACTGTTATCCTCTCTTTTATTCTAGCCATCCTAGTGGGTGCAAAGTAATATTCCTCCATCATTTAAATTTTCTTTTCATTTTCCTTGAGTCACAATTTTTTGCATTTTAATGAAGTCCGATTTGTCTTTTTGCTTTGGTGCCTGTACTTTTGCTATCTCATCTAATATCACTGCTGATGCCAAAGTCACAAAGACTTACAACTGTGCTTTCTTCTTAAGCATTTATAATCATAGTTCTTACACTTAGATCTGAGATCCATTTTGAGTTAATGTCCATGTATGATATGAAGTAAAGATCCAACTTCTTACTTTTGCATCTCCAAGCCCACTTGTTCTAGCACCATTTGTAAAAAAGACAAAGTTTCACCCATTAAATTGTCTTATCATCCTTGTTGATGACCATACTTACGTAAGAATTTATTTCTAGACTCTCCAGTCCATTCTATGGTCCATACCTCTACCCTCTGCCAATAACAAATGTCTTGACTACTACAGATTTGTAGTCAGTTTTCAAATCAAAAGTGAATTCTATTTTGTTCTTCTTTAACAAGACTGTTTCAGTTACTTTGAGTAGCTTGCATTTCCATATGAATTTTAAAATCAATGTCTCAATCTCTGCAGAATTTTGAGACATTGCATTGAATCTGTGCATCTGTTTACTGGCCCATTTAAAAAAAAAGTTTATATATGCATGCAGAACTGGGGTAGAGGACAGAGGTGCAGGAGCGGCGAGAGGATTCACCAGAGAAAGATTGGGGAACAGAACAGGCAGAATGATGAAGTACACTGCTGAGGGGAGCAGCAGGCGAGACAGGAGAAGTCTGCCGTACAATGTGGGTCACCCCCCTGGCCAGGGATCGAACTTGTGCAGAAGTGGCTGGCCCATTTTTGATCAAGGGATGAAACAACTTCTCAAAAGCTAGACTCCACCCTCAAAGCATCTGTGTTGCCACTGCTGTTCTCTAGCACCTGAGGTGGTGAGGACAGCTTTAATAACAATTGAATGACTTTAAAATCAAAACCTTCCTATCAAGAAACCCTCCAAACCCATGTCCTCATATCTTCTATATATCATGTAGCTCACTATCATTTTCCTTCCTGGTTGAATCTGACTTTCTAATCTCCAGTGCATTGGAGGGATGCTAAGCCAGTGGGCCCAGCTTCTGAGAGGATTGACCAGGCTGCTAAGATCTCATTAGGGCAGAGGAAATGCACATCTCTGCCTCTCTTCCATCTCCCACATCTCCCAGAATGGAGTGAGGCTGATAAATGACCGGGAAATATGCAGACACCTCTGGGGAAGGTTGGTGGTACTCAGACCTGCTGTCTTGGACACTGGGAGTCCCTAAGGGAGCCTCAGGGCATCACCACCTACCAGGATAACGACAAAATTGCTTTGCTGTTCCCATTTTATTTCCTGCCAACTCACAGGAGGGGTAAGTTAGCAAACAGAATGTGGTCCATTTTTACTTTGTTTCCCACACATTTTTCTTAAACTTTTGGCATCCACATTTCACTGCTGGCAAGGACTGGCAAGCAACTAAAAGGCATAAAGTGTTAAAAGAAAATTCTGCAGGAAAGCGCAAAGACAGCTGATTATATATAGCCTGATTGCTTGCTTTTTCACAGATTAAAATGTGACTGTGGTTCAGGACTTTTATTGGAGACATGAAATACTGCTGAGAAAATTAAAGGTAATTGGTGTTTCTTAGCCTCTGCAAAGAACTCCTATCCCCAGAATGCTCCAGAAGAAGCAACCTTCGTCTCACTGTTTAACCTGCCTTGACCTCACAGAGGAATGCTGGGAAATGATACTGAGCGCCTCTGACACTATCTGTGCAAGTAGTACTGGTTATAACAGCCTTCATCCTAAACGGTGGCCCCTTATCTCCTGACACCACAAAGGAGGCAATAACACCACAGTCATTGGTTTATAGTAGCAAACAAAATTTCAAAGGAAACAACCTAAATTCCCAATAATGAGAGACTAATTAAATATAGACCACTTATGTAACGGTCTGCTATGGCAATATTAATAATGCATATATTCCATTGTTGAATAAAATCATTTGATATATTAAGCTAAAATTACATCATAAAAATAGGATTTATAAGTGTTTGAGTAAAATTCAAATGTATCTATCTCAGAGAAAAGTGATCACAGAGAAAAGTGTAGTGGTGTCTACAATGAGGTGGAATGAATATATCTGAGTGATAGCATTTGGGCCATTTTAATTTTTTTCTGTTTGCTTATCTGCATTTTCCAATAAGTTGTCAATATCTGTGTAGAAATGGTTAGGAAAAGACAACCTGGTCATGCAGCCCAAGAGATCCAAGACAGACCTGGGCTGGGAAAGCCATGAGATCATACACACAGGAAATCTGACTTAAAGAGACAAGTACTCACTTATCCAGCAGGTTCTCCCTTGGAATCCGGACCTTGTCAAATATTAAAATTCCATTATCCACACCATGCAGACCTAGAGAAAGAGAAATGAAATGGAGCTGCAGGGGGCAAATCTGTGCTAACACCAGAAATATGGCCCCTGCTACTTCCCAGGTCTGCCTCCACTAGAAAGCAAAGTCCTTGCTGTACTTCCAGGATGGCTGATACTTCTCTATTTGGCCTGAAAGTGTGGGAGCAGGGCATGCTGCTTGTTTGTTTCCTCGAAATGCCGTGACTTCTGTGTAGCCTGCATGTTCAGGGCTCAGATGGGGCCTTCAGAAAAGACATATCTGCCTGGCCAAGCAGTTCCTGGGACCAGAGAGTTCTAGGCAGTGGGAAGGAAGTCAAGCTAGACATAGAGAAGGCAGAAAAGTTGGTTACTCTTTGAATAATGTAGAACTCAAACTCCTCCTCCCTCCCAGTACTTATTCCCAGGACAAGGATGAATTTTTCAAGGCAAATGCCTAAAAGACAAGTGAAAATGGCCACAAGGACAGCAGTGAGGAATTGAGCTGGCTCATGCCCCAGAGGGTTCCTGAAATCTGCCAGACCCGGTTCCTATGACACCTATCAGAGTTTGGGGTCTACTTTCTTGTTCGCCTCACACTTGGGGAGATTTAATCTGAGGGGAAAGACCTTTATTTACCATGTGTCTTTATTTAGATCATCACCCCTTGACAAGGACACACTTGCATTTCGGAGCTTACAAGGAAACCAAAGAGCTTTCTGAAGTTGCCAGTGTTTTAAATGTCTGGCGCCACTTCACAAGAGCTGTGCCCACCTCTCTGCTTCAGCCGCACTTGACATGCAAGGTGCTCTCAAGCAGCTGGGGCCTGGGAAGACCTGAGAGCCATATTAAACACTCACCAAGCCACCTGCAGCCAGGGCACTAGTCCTCCACCCAGCCATCACCTTCCCCTTCTTGCCCTGCTCTTCTTTTTTTTTTTTTTCCTTCCTTCTTCCACCTGTTTCTTTGGCTTGGCTTGGCTTTACTTTGACTGGGGATCATAGGTAGAACCTTCCGGTATGACCTGCTCCTAGCCAGTTTATGGGTTAAATTGTGTCACCCCAAAATTCATACACTGAATCCCTGTTCCCTAATGCTTGTGAATGTGACTTTAATTGAAGATAGGATCTTTATAGGGGTAATCAAACAAATAAGGACATGAGTGTGGACCCTAATCCAATGAGAAGTATCCTTATAAAAGGGGGATATTATGGGCACAGACATGCAGACAGGGAGACAGCCACACATGCATGAAGGCGGTTACCTACAAGCTAGTGTGTGAGGCTTGAACAGATCCTTCCTCACGGCCCTCACAATGAGCCCACCCTGCTGACACTTTGTTCGTGGACCTCCAGGACTGAGACAACAAATTTGCTGTTTAAGCCAGTCTGGGCTACCACAGCTCTAATAAGCCAGCACACTGATTCCACCCTTCAAACTCATCAAGGGCCTCATGGATACAAACACCAGGCTGATGCAAGGGAGAGCACCTCTATCTGCCCCCTGAGAGCCCTCAGTTCAAGAGGAGAAGGGGGAGTAAACAACAGAGGGCAAAACCGCCTCATTGCTAGGAAATACAAGAAGCTGGGAGGAAAGAAGGCCAACGCATGTTTGTAAAGGCAATCTGCAACATTCTCTAACAGTTCTGTATAAAAGACGCTAATCAGGCTTTAGAATCAGAGCTGTTCTCTAGAGTTGTTTGCAATGCCTTCACTGCTTTGGCAAGTTGGGTGAGCCTCTCCCTGAGTGGGGAAGAGAGCAGGCTGGAAGTGCAAACCAGGACAGAAGGGTTGCCTGGGGACACACCTTCTTTGTGCATCATATCAATGGCTGTCACTCCTGGGTACAAGTTGCCATTTTCATCCCGGACAGGAACAATGAAACAGTGGGGTCCTGAAGAAGACAAAGAGACATTTACTAAACTCTTTTTTAAAATACGTAATTAAAGCTTTATGCATTCCCTAGAACAGTACAGATTCATTTTGATCCTGAAATATGTTCAGTCCTATGATTGTGCACTGCACATAATAGTGTTAATGTGAAAACATAACAAGAAATTGTATTTGCCATATAGCTTTAGGAGCTAGAGTTAGTACTGAATATTTTTACAGACTGAAAACAACTCTGTAGAGTGCGTTTTCAGGGTTAAGTACTCACTGGAAAAAAGAAATAGTAAAGAGAATTATTCTAGGTGTCTGTCACGACAAACCTTGAGATCTTCCATTAGTGATGAGCTGGGCAAAGACCGCAGCATAGTTTCCATGCATTGCATTCCCGATGTACATCTTCTCAGCATTTGCACACGGTGTGTCGATTACAAACTCCTACACAGAAATAGCAGGTTGACTGGGTGTTTCCCTTCTTATGGCTCATTTCAACTCAAGGCACTGAGTTGCTTCCAAGTTGTGCAGCAGGACACACCCAGGAGCTTTCACAGCAAAGGAGCAGGCAAAACTCATCCAGCTCCACCTTGTGAGGTCAACAACACTGCTCACCTCCACTGTCATCTCAATTCACACAGAGTTCACCTGCCCAACTCTGGAAATGACTGGAATTAAAGTGCTCTGTCAACAAATAATCCAATCAGGAAAAAAAGTGACAATTTAATGGATAAGAGAGATCTGCCAATGCCTTCCTGGTTTCTCCTTTACAATTTGAGCTATATGACGGAGCTTGTCGGATTTAATGTATAGTCTTTCTCTAACTATCAACTTCATTCTTTCTAAACTACTTCACCCTGAGGGTTTCACTTTTAAATAATCTAACACCCAAACCCCTAAAATCCCTTGTGACACTGTAACAGGTACAGGTTTCATGGACTCCGCCCCCACTCCAGATACTGGAACTACAAATCCCATCAATACCAAGGAGAAGCACGTTGGGACGTGAGGGCGGAGCTGAGCAGCCAGGTTAGGATAAAACCGGACATGTGAGCTCTGGGGTTCCCTTGGCCTGGTGGTCCGCAGCTGGTCATTTGGCTTTCGATCGGTTGTCAGCATGCTGGTGGTGTCCAAGTCGGCAGAACCAGTAGGACATTCTAGTCAACTTGTATTTCTCTCCCTCTTTCCCTGGGTTGTTCCTTTACCTTTCTCCTTGTAAATAAATCCATTATTGAACCTTTTTGTGTGTGTCCACAGTGTGATTGAATCTTAAGCGCAGGGGTGAGGACCCACAGACAGGCAACCCAATTCACATTGGGGTGCTCTGTAACAATATGTTTTCAGCTCTCCACATACCACTCACTTCTCAACACCCCACCTGTGAGGGGTCCAACAATGATCTTCAGCCCCTAGTAACATAAGCCCACATCTGTCTGCTAGATATTCCCCTTCTGGACAAATCACTGGGTTCCTCACACCTTCCACTGCTGCGTGGCCCTTAAAACACCTTCCTCCACGAGTAAGTCTGTTGTTTAAACAGCTCCCAACTAACCACCGACCCAAACTATATGCTTGAACATGAACAAGATTAACAGGTAGCCACCATCACTCCCCCATGGCTTAGAGCCTCAGCTCATAGAACACTGGTTATTCTAAAAAGAAATAACTCATGTAAGCCATTGGATAACTGCATGAGAACCTGCCTCTCCACTTTCCTGATGGATGAATGCAATAATAGAAGATATCCCCCAAAAAAGTTTCATACTTTCAAATCCTTAAACAGTAGCACCAACAAATAATTATCAGTCTTACACGGCATTCCATTTGTCAGCATCATATGACCAAAGGTTCTGGTTCAAAATAGCTGGAAACTGACACTGGTCAGGGTTTCTGTTTTTCAGCCTCTGCTCAAGCCTGGGTCTGCATTTTCTTCCCTCTGGAACAGAAGTGCTCCCCTTTTCTATTCAGTTCTCCCTAATCCTGCTCACCACGTGTGTTCCCCTTAGACCTCTGGTCATGGAGGGAGTGGCTAAAACTGCCAGCACTGAAAGCAGAGCACGAGGGAGAGGCCAGGGAGTGCAGAGGAGTGGGCAGAAGAACAGAACCACTAATGTAATGAGAGCTGACATTATCGAAGATGTGGCTGAGCTAAACCAACAAGCTATTGATCACGTAAAGATTATTTCAGATACCAGATTTTAAAGTGTATGGACTCTACTTTGCTGCTGGCCAAGAAATACAGTGCTGGAGCCTAAGAAAACATTCTCTGACATATGTTTGCACAGGGAAACTTAACATGTGCAAGAGCTTTTGTAAATGGACAAGTGGAATCTTTTTTAAGAGTAGTCTCTGGAGACTGCCCTTGTCTTATCAGCTCAGCCAGGACTTCTCAAAGAAAGGAGTTATTTGAGGCTAAGGTGCAATAGAAAAACAACAACAACAACAAAATAACCCATGTGACTAGGGGATGCTTATAACCTCAAGGGAAGGAAGGAAAGTAACAGAGAAACATCGGTCTGGCAGCAGAGATGTAGTGGAGCAGGGAAAAGACAGGAGACCCTCGTCTCTGTAAACATCTGATACACTCTGGGAAAGGAGGCTTGTCACTTCTGGCAAAAACACTTGATTTGGAAAGTTTGCATCAGCCAAAATGCTGGCATTAAAGCTGGATCTAAATAATGCACACCATGTGTGTCGGTTCCTATTATAATTATTTGTTGAAGGCCAGCAAAACGGTCAGGGCTGTAAGCACTCAAAAAAGATGGCTTTGGCCAGAGAGCTCTTAGCCTCATTTATTTTTGCTATTTAACAAAGTGTGAAAATAGAACTCTCTCCTACCTCTCACTCTCCATACCACTACCAAAGCCACCCTCCAAAAATTAAGTAAAACAACTAACCCACAGGAATGAATAACTAAAGAACGTAAGCGATTAAAACAGTCCTTGAGGGAAAGAGGGCTCATTTGATATGCTCAACATTTTAGCAGGGAAATGAAGGGGAAAACACAGAAACCAATGAAGGAGAAATCCATCCCTGCTATGTCAGTCCTCTGCGGCTGAGCTTACGACAGGCTCGTTCTCTCTGTCACCCCCATGGGACGCAGAGCGTTCACTAGAGTCTCCTCATCATTATGACTTCAACTTTGCAACTCCCCAGCAGAAAGTGCCAGCTGCTGAGGCTTACCAGGAAGCTAAATCACTTATGCTGTTTGGGGAAAATGGGCCCAACACAGGGAAATGATTTGGGGAGGAGGAGAGGGGAGGAATAATTATAAAGAGAAACAAATAAACAAGAACTGCGCATGATGTTTCTTTCCTTTCAAGACAGCAAGGTGACCACCATATCATAGCTTAGGGAGAAAAAAACTGGCCCACCAAAAGATGTCCAAAAGACCCAAATGATGTCCATCCACATCCATCAGTGAATAAGGCTAAGCTGTTTAGGGCAAGCACTCTTGAACTTAAGACCCTCTCATTAACTGCATGGTCAGAGTGGGTAAGCCCACTGTGAGCCTCAGACTCCCCACTAAAATAGAGGTGATAACATCTCCCTAAAAGATTATAGAACATTCAACACAATGTTACACGCCAAGGGCTTAGCCTGTACACAAGTGCTCAGTGAACGGTAGTGGTTTCTGTGATGCTTATGAGATTGTTTTTGTAAGGAAACACGGGCTCCTACGCAGAGGCATGCACATGGAGCCCGGCACATAGCGAGCACTTGATAAGTGGCAGTCCTTATTCTTGTTCTTACCATGACCCTGGACGTCACAGGCTACTAGTGAGCTATCCTCGGGGCTAGAGGAAAGGCAGGACTCAACCAGTACAGCCCTCACCCTCACCTGTCTTCTAGACACTGACCCCCTCCTACTGGCAGGGAAACTTGCTAACAAAAATCCAGATTCTACAGGACAAACTTGGCAAAAATGAACAATAAAATGAATGACCAGATACATTCACAGCGGCACTCACACACACACTTGCACACTCGTGTTTACAAAATGGCTTTCAAGAAAGAACTTCACATTTTATTTATTCCTTTGTAGTTCTTAGGACCACTGAAGAGCAAGCAAGAGACTATGAAGGAGAAACATCTAGAAGGGAGTAGGAGTCAAAGTTGATGGGGCTCCTACTGCAGGCTGTGACCCATTAGTGGGCAGTGAGATTCTGTTCAAGTATCTCCACCAAGATTTTAATTAATTTTAATTAATGGGAATGGAAGGGAAACTATTGGAGTTCCTCACATATATCGTAAAGGTAGTAAAAGACCTCTGTGAAATTTCTGGTTTGGTAGTCATGTAATGGCAGCACAGTGTCGGCTGGTGTAAGACTGATGAAGCCAAGCATGTGTCCACCTCCACTCAAACACTTCGACCTTTCTTCTGAACCTAAGCACTTCTGGTCAGAGGGTGTGAAGCTGGACTTGAAGAGGGGAGCCTGGTTCTGCCAGTGTCCTGACCCACAAAGGATGGAAAGAATCCTTACCTGTGCAGAAAGATCAAAGGTGGCCTCTGTCTGGATCCCTCTCACGTTACTCCCATGGCCCCTCTCTGTCATCGCAAACATCCCAGTGAATTTCTGCTCCTAGAATTCACCAGATGTTGGAAGAGAATTAGCTAGTCAGATGGTTGCTCTAACTAGAGATCATTAAGAATGTTGGTGACTTGGCCCTCCCTGGTGGCGCAGCGGGTTAAAGCACTGCACT
>NW_004567121.1:2009549-2083666 GCF_000260355.1 Condylura cristata
TGAATAAATAAATAAACCTTTAAAAAATAATAAATAATTATAATTATAAGAATCCAGCCTGGTCCAGCTAGATGATAACAACATGATAGATACAATGCCTTATAAAAGAGGCATTGAAGAAGTTTTCATTATGAATAAAAATTTCCTGCCAGAAATTCTCTCATTTATTTTCATTCTCAACAAACATGCACATACCCTCCTAGCTACACTAATTGGACACTAAGGCTCTCCATAGAAGAAGACATCTACTGAAGTATTGTCATACCTGGAGTGGCTGAAGCCACTTAGTTATATGTCCTGGGCTTCCGAGATTGCTAACTGCACCACCGAACAGCCAATAAATGATCCCACACTAGAAACAAGGATGACACAGAGCACTGTCAGCAGTAGTCAGCAACACCGTGACAACTCAGCCTACTTGTCAAGCTCTATTCAAGAGCATCTGTTCTGCTCACCACGTTTTACCTAAGCCAGCAAGTGGCAAGCAGTGGCAAGGCTTCATGCCCTTCCCCTTCGCTGCCTGCCAAGTTCCAGGTCCCCTCTGCAAACATGGCTCATGGTTCACACCCTTGGAGAAACCATTCGAGTACCACAGAATCAGGCCTCCATCTTCAGAAAGGCCCAGTTCACCCCATTCAATGGCTGTTCTGGATGTCCTTTCCACCCTATCTGCTGAGGGTCTGGCTAAAGGCTGGGGATGTGGAGCATGCAACAAAGTGTAGGTGTCCTGAGCCCAGCACCCACAGCAAATGGTGCATGAGACACAGTCAGCAAACAGAAGGCTGAGGGAGAGGTGACGTTGCAAAACAAGTAGACCCTCAGCATGGGGTAAGCAAATCCCCTATCAGCGACCCACTGACAGTGGGGTCTTAGACAAACAAAAGTCACTTAAGTAAAGCACACCCCCTCGCACCCCTCAGGCAGAGCTCCTTGCACACGTGCTCACTGGTGCTCACAAGCACCTGGAGAAGACAGTGTCATCACCCCCATCACAGACAGGGACACTGAGGTTCAGACAGAAAGTGACCTGCTTGTGGCCGCACGCTGAGAAAGTGGGCAGCATTGGGGTCCAAACCCAAAGGGCCTAATGTCTAAGAGCACTTCACTAGTGAGGAGTCAGTGAGGACAGCTACCAAGCATGTTCTGGTCTACAAAGCCTGGGAAAGTGTTGCTGATGAGCAGGAGGCAGTGAAGGATTAAGAGGAAAAGAGGAAAGAGGAGAAGGAAAGGCGGCTTTGACGGGCCCTCTGAGGGGGCAGGGGACTGACTGCAAAGACAGGAAGCTCAAGCGCACACACATTTTCTGTGTCTGCAGGTCAGCACCCCTTCCCACCCGCGTTGGCCACTCGTTTCAGTCTTCCTCTGGAGAGACCTCCTCCCCTAGAATCCATCCAAGTGACTGGTGGCTATGCTGACCCCCACCTCAGGTTTTAGGAGGAGACTGAGACCCAGGAGTGGCCGACCCGTCCAACATCACAGCCGCAGGGATGGCTTCAGGGTGGGCCGTGGTCTAGGCAGGCTCAATCAGAGCAGCAGCTGCTAGGCCGATGGATGAGCTGCGAAGGAAGAGAAACTCCCTCTTGAAGTGAAGGAACCTGGAGGAATGGAGACCTGGGGCTGCTGGCTGCGCTTGTCATCACAAGACCTGTGGGGAATGAGGCCCTACCTGGACATGGCATCCATGGAGAGGAGGCAGAGCCTAGGGATGACAAAGACCAGGTCCCACACACCCACACCTGAAACCCGTTGCACCTGGATGTTTCAATTATGGTAGGAAGTGGGTGTCATTTTTGCTTAGGCAAATTCAAAGGGGTTTTATTTCTACGGTCACTGCAATTGAGTGAACCCTAGTGGTGCTGTGCCTGTGCAGGGAAGTGGCACAAACAGCACTGTCACCTGCGCCCAGCAGCCTCTAGGTGAAATAACCCTGCACAGCACATATGGTCAGGCTGGCGGCCTGAGAGTCATTTCCTGGACACTTAGAGCTCTGACCAAACAAAACACTCTGACGTCACCACGGATGAATTTCGCTGATCACAACTGCCACAGGAAATGCTTTTCATCTGAAGAATCATAAAATATCCTCAGAAGATGCTTACTGCCCAGATTACTCAACCCCTTCTCTGCAGAATCCCCTTAGACACTGCAAATTGCATTATTAACTCTGACTCAGGAAAAACAGAATCAATGCAAATCGTCATTTTTCCCATAAGCCATCCTGAAATCAACTTAAAGATACTGTTCTAAAACTAAAACAGGTTGAACTTTGCACCCCTAAATCTGTTTGGCCGGTGGATATAGTCTTCTTTACAGTATCTTCTTGTTATAGGTTTTTAAATACTTCCTCTTCTTTAAGAGTTCCAGACACAGTTCAAGGCCTCCATTCGCTAAATGCTACTAGTGAGCACATTGGGCTAAGTGAGAGAGATCTATAGGCTGTAGCTGTTAACACAGGGGGCCTTTGTGGTCCCAATCCCCACAATTCATTAATCTCTGGGGATCTCCCGCCAGTGTATTGCCAAAGTCACGTCGTCTGAAATCTGACCAAATGAGGATAATGAATGGGAGCACCTGCAGGTCCCAGTCAGGAGCCCCCTGACTTGGTGGATGCTTTCAGCAGGTGCTTCCTGCGAAGGAGGCCTGCAGGGAACTGGTCCCCGCCGTGGCAGCAGCTAGGATGCAGTAGTTAAGGGGATGAGAAGTACAGGGATTTGTGGCAGATTCTGGAGTCAACTGAGAGGCCGGGTTTGGAGGAGACAGCAATGAAGAAGAGCATCAGTCACCAAGAGGGAGCAGTGCAAAGTGTACTCCTGGAAGGGCACTGTGCCCACTACGTCATCACTGCCAAAGGGGGGCCCTGGTCCCAGGCCACCTAAGGGACAGGACAAAGTCAGCTGTTTGCTCTGGGAGAGACTGGGGAAAGCAGTGGCAAGCAAATGTAAAGGGATGGTGAGGAGACACCTAACAAAAGCTCTAAACACGTTCTCGCCTTGTACTTTTGTTTGGGAAAGATCCCTCTCCTATTTCAAGCATCTAGTAGGGAAAAGATCAGCTGCAACTATGGAGCATGACCACGCATGCCCACCAAGAGCCTGGAGCAGCCTTCAGGGGCCACAGTGAGAGCAGCAGACGGCAGGGAACTGAGGTCAGGACAGATTTGAGACAGATTGAAGGGGCCTTGTGTTGGGTCTATGAACTTTCAATGGTGACTAAAGGAACCATCCCACAGCGGCAGGGAAAGCTGGTGACTGCAGCTGGAAGCACAGGTTGATTTGACCTAGTCCACTACCTGGGACACTGGACAGGGCACGGCCACGTCCCAGGGGCACAGCCCCTCCAGTGCTGAGCTCCTACTCCATGCGAGCATAGGACAGAGCTCCTCACAGGCATCATCAGTCTGTCTACACATAGCCATGAAGGGGTATGAGCAGCACCTTTACCAAGTGAAAACTAGGTACAGGTGTAGGAAAGAATGTGCCAGGGCTGGGGCTGAGAAGCCACTCTGAGAGACTGAGAGAGAGAATCCCCATTATTCTGACTGTCTCCTGTCTCCTGCCACAATGGACCAGCAAGTTCTGTTATGCATGCAGGAAGCCGCCAGCACCACATCCATGAGAGGCCAGGCCAAGCTCTCCTCCACAACGTCCAGCAGTGTTCTCCAGAGAACTTTCGAGTGGTTTAGGGGTCTTTTCATTCCAAGAAGAAATGGGATTCACTAAGGCACTGGAAGTGTTTTTTTGAAACAAATGGTGACCTCAGAAAAGAGAGTACTATGGCCTGATTTGTGTCCTCCCCAAAAAAACACAAGCCAAAGCCTTAATCCCCAGTGTGATGGTATTAGGGTCTGGGGCTTTGGGAATTAACTACACTTAGATGAAATCATGAGGGTGGAGCCCCAGAAGTGGGGTTAGTGCCCCACAAGAGATGCCAACTGTTTGCACACATGTGTGTGCATGAGTGCACTCTCTCTCCCTCTCTCGCTCTGTGTGTGTGTGTCTCTGTGTGTGTGTGTGTGTGTGTGTGTGTGTGTCTGCCTCTCCTCTGACTCCTCTCTCTCCACCTCATTACCCGCCTGCAGGTGACATACCACACTTCTCACGGTAAGAATGCAGCCATCTGTAAATCAGGAAGAGGGCCCTCACCAGAAACTGAATCAGCTTGCTCTTAGACTTCCCAGCCTCCCAAACTGAGACATTCACTTATTTTGTTTAAGCCAACGGACCCATGGTCTTTTATCACGGCAGTTCAACGAAGCTAAGAGAAAGATGACTCGAACAAGGAAAAAGGAGCTGTTGTGGAGAAAGAGAAAAGGAAGCATGTCACTTTTCTTGCAGCCTTAGAGGCCTTGCAGGTTGCATCAGCACGTCTGGCAGAAGACCTTGGCTGGTTCCCAAACTCATGTAGGGATCCAAAGCCCTCTCCTTCCCTGGAACCTCTCTCTTTCCCACCCCCCTGGCCGTGAGTCGTTCTCAGAGCCAGCCCACGACCCTGCCAGCTCTTGGCTGTGTGAGTACAACTGTGTTTGTCCAAAACTCTCAGAGATGCCCAGAGCTTCTGATAACAAAGACCTGGAGGGAGGGAGAAAGGGGGCTCAGGCCTGTGTGGCACAGGCCACCGTGATGGATGATGCTAATGCCCCTTCTCAAAGGACAGCCAACTCTATGAACACATCAAAGAAAACTAATAGCGGTCACTCTATGAACACATCAAAGAAAACTAATGGTGGTCACCAGTTGCTCTCAGCCTGCCAGTGAGAGCTGGGGATGTCCAAACAGCCTAGAGTTCACAGGAATCGCTCCCAAAACACCACGGCCCCTGCCTGGACCTTTCCTCTACCAACAGAAACAACAGCCGTGGCTCCGAGGCTGGACTCAGGAGCACGGTCATATATACCTCTCTAACCTTCTGGATTGCCCAAGCTCAAGGGGAAGAAATCCCCTGAAAGGACTGATGTGTAGGAAAGACACAAGGTAAACAATAACTTTGGTCAAATTCCTAAGTCTTTTTAAATTTGTGATAAGATATCAAACAGAAGACTTGCCATGTAGGCTTTTATAAGTGTAAAATTCAGACATTTTATTGCATTCAAATGTTGTGCAACCATCACCACTATTTCCAAAATATTTTCATCACCCCAAACAGATACTCTGCACCCATTTAGCATTAACTTCCCACTCCCCACACCCCCAGCCTCTGGTAATTGCTAATCTGCAATCAATCTCTATAAATTTGCCTATTTAGAAATTTTGTATAAGTGGAATCAGACACAATTTGTCCTTAAGTGTCTGGCTTATTTCACTCAGCATAATGTTTTCAAAGTTCATCCCTGCTGTAGCACTTGTCAGAACTTCATTCCTTTTTAAGGCCAAATAATATCCCCTTGTATGTATGTGCCATCTTTTGTTTATCCATGCATCTGTTGATGGCTATTTGGTTTGTTTCCACCTTTCAGCTTTGGTGAGTAATGCTGCAATAAGCATTGGCATTCAAGTCCTGAGTTTCTGTTTTCAATTTTTTGGAGTATACTCCTAGGAGGGAATTGCTGAGTCACATGGTAATTCTACTCTTTTACCTTTTGAGTAGCTACCACGCTTTTTTTGAGTCTATGCATTTATTTCATAACCATGTACTGACATCTGCTGTGTACCAAGAAGATAGGGAGTGATACTCTCCAAGGAGTTTGCCCTCTAGTGGTACAAAGAGACGCAACGATGAGCAAAACTTGCAAATAAGCAGGTAATCCAAAATGAACACCTGCTCTGGCAACAAACTGGAAGGTATAGATAGATGGCAACACACAGATGGGATGTGGACTGCCAGTTTGACAGAAGTTTCCCTGAGGGAGGATGCTTGAGCTGGGAATTGAAAAATGTACAAGTGTCAGTGAGGTGAAGGAGGAGAAAGAGTAGTCCCAAAGTGTATAAGGGAAACCAACAGAGGGCCTGTGGCAAGCAGATTCCCCAGAAAGGGGGCAAGGCATCCAGAAGGCTTCTGCAGAGGTACACAGGCCAAAGCCACACCAGAACCTGGGTCATGTCAAAGACTGGAGGGCTTGTGGGAAGGAGCTATAAGTGGAGGAGTGATGTGATCAGAGAAGAATTTTCAAAAATCAATTCCAGCATCTTTTCGGATACTCAGGAGTAAAACTTTTTAAAAAGCTTTTCACTGTGGAAATTTGCAAAAATAGGAGAATATAATGAACTTGACAATGACCAGCTCACAGTCCATTTAGCTTCATCTTCCTCGCAATCTTCTTCCCATTCTACACCCACCATCCTAGCTAAGGTCATCTTAAACCATGACCTTATCCCAGACATTCTGTCCTTTCATACCCAAATACTTCCTATACGTCTGTAAAAGATAAAGACTTTTTAAAACTACTATCCCACCTAAAAATGTAATGATAACAATTTAATATAGCGCAATAGCCAATGTTATAATTTCCCCAACTGACATAATTTTTCTTTATGTTTGTTGTTGGAAGCAGAATCTAAATAAGGTCCACACATTGCAACTGGTTGAAATGCTTCTTAAGTCTGCTTTAAACCACAGGCTAGCCAGCCTTCATTCATTCTAACATTCCCTGTGCAGCTCCCTCACTTCATCCCTGGAGATGCAGAGCAAAGGGTCCCCATCCAAAATCTAGAACACTCTGTAGAGACATCCCCAAGGTCACACCCCACTAGAGAAGGTAGGTGGTGAGCAATTAGGTGAAAGCACAAACTAAGAACCATGACTCTAGACCACGATCCTCTAGCATTTCTGAGGGGGAGAGAAGGGCTATTTATTACACCTCAGCTGACTTCCCTCTGGAAGTCACCACCAACCCAATCAGGAAGAAGAAACCACAGAGAAGCCAATCTCTGCCAAAGGATCTAGTGGGCATTCTCACCATGGGATGACACTCACAGATTTGTTTTTAGTTCTTACCCACTTTTTGATGTCTACATTGCAAGACAGAAATAACGGTCATCTTACACTCACCAACAATTGACCTGGCTTCCTGTCTGATCAATTTCTTTTCATGCTCTAATTGCAGTATCTCCTCCTTAAGAACATCAAAACTGGATATAGGGAATTATTTTAAGACCTAGTAATGGCCAGGAAGGGACAGGTAGAGCTACACAGATGACTCTCTGCTAAGACACTAAGGGCATCAAAAGGGCCCCAGCAAACTATGTCTCCCTCCCCAAACTATTCTGTTCAAAACCCTTGGAGAGAGCAACAAGAATATGCAAAGCAAGCCCAAAATGCAATGCCACTAATACTCACTGATCTGCCAAAAGTCTAGGACTTCCAAGTACTGTGGCATAGTCACACAGGGAATAGTATGCTATAATAATAAATGAATAAATTTACCATTCCCCAAATGGCAAAACTATGAAAACAGGAATAGTTTGGTGGTTGTCAAAGAAAGAAGATGCAACTGTAAATGGGTAGGACCACAGGTTTCTGTGTGTTGAAGTATCAGCTTAGTATCCTGGTTACAGTGATTCTACACGTGGGACCAAACTACATAAACACACACACAACTGATTGCATGTAAGAACTCACAAAATACGAAGACAGCCCATGGTCTACTAATGGTAGTCTATATAAGCATGACTTATACTAATGTCGACTTCCGGGTTTTTGTTGCACTGCGGTGATATAAGTGGTCAGCACTAAGGGAAACTGGGAGAAGCATTCACAGGACTCCATGAGCTATTTTTGTAGCTTCCTGTGCACATAATTATTTCAAAGTAAATCATTATTTTAATTTCCAATGAATGAACACAGTGGCATGCAAGGATATGGCTCAATCTTAGCAATAATCTTTAAGTGAAAAAGTAAATCACAAATAGCTCTTATAAAATAAAAGCAGATGAAAATATTTGACATGAAAAGTGCATAGTTTATATATAAACATGTAACCATATAAAAAGAAAAGCAAAGAAAAAATAAACAGAATTGAATATAATGGTCAAAGAGGACATGGGCTCCTCCTTAAACAACATGCAGCCTGCAGATGTTTCACAAACATCTAGTCCAATGAATTGATTCCTGCTGGGTGTTTCTCACTCTTGACTGAATTTCAAAACTACCAGGGGCCTGGATGGTGGGTGCGGGTGCTCTCACCTTGACTCCTGTGGCCATGTCGGCGGTGGAGAGCACTTCTCCTATCGCAAGGCTTCGACTGACAAAATGTTCTGTTTTCTCTGCCTGAAAATACAACAGACCCAACATTGATATCAATATCAAATCTGATGGTTTTCTGGCCTTTTAAGTTAACATTTTTCATAACAAACATGTTACTTTTAAGATGAAAACCTTTCAACTAAATAAAAGTAACGTTTAAGTGAAAAGATTTAAATGATGTATTTAAATGAAATGCGTTACCCTGCTGAAGGAAAGTTGGCAACCTTTTCACCAGCTGAGTGCTGCCAGCCTTAGCGCGGGACTCCCTCGGCCCAGCCCATATGGCCTTGACCAAAGTTAACCCTCCAGGCTCCTGTAGTTCCTTGCACAGCAGGACACCTGCAGCTTCCACCAATAACCCTACTCGTGCAATCCAGAAACATCCACACTGACACTGCGACCGTTAGGGAGCCGACCTACGCTCAAGTCCGGCGACGATCTTGATGTAAGGACAGGGAACAGTGGATACAGGAAAAGCAATATTCTTCATTTTCTAAACACAGACTACTACCTCAGGGCACTGACTGTCCGTTACCTGCCTGTTTCTCTTTCATTTGCCTCATAGCCAAAACTCCCCAGTGAGAAATAAGACTAAGTGAAAACACCAGCATGATTTATTGATAAAATTCACAGGCAGGGGGCATTTCCTTAAAAGGTGAAGGCCTCTCAGTGAACACATTGTAATTACCCATTGTAGGAATTAACGTTAGTCTTCCTCAACCGCCATCTTGTCCAAGCCTGCGTCCACCAGCTGGTGTCGCGGCCCGCGTGTACATGGGTATATACATGAGAAGTGTGTGCACTTGAGTGTATGTACATGTGCCTCTTGCTCCATCAGCAGCAGGTATAATCATCCTTCCTTGATGGCTTTCAATTTGCCTTAAGTTCTCTCTCCCCTAACATACTTTGTTTTCCCCTCCCATTGGTTTTTACAGTGTTTCTCCAAGCATAATTAATTTTATCAAACAGCAGGCTGTCAAGATTTATGACTTTTATCATGGCTCCAACCCAATGCATCTTGTATTGATTATTTCCTAAAATAACTCCAGGCTTGAGCATGAACCATTGCGTGGTTCAGGCTTCAGTGCTCGCTGGAGAGTTGGTTACCAACAAATAATGAAAAACAACTGTAGCATGTATTTGTGCACTCTTTCAGCAGGCCCGTGTGTCCTCTGTTCCACGGACCCTCACAACAACCTTCCATGAGAAACTAAGCAGAACAGGAAGCGGTGACCCCATTTAACAGATGGAAATTTGATGTAGGGAGGGCAAATATCTAGCCAGGGTCGCCTAGTAAATGACAGCGCGTTGACTAGAAACCAGGGTCACAACCAGGTGTTCAGAGTCCCCATGTGGATGTCAGTTCACAGTTTTCTTCATATTTCATTCTCTCCATTTATTCTGCTGATGTAGGATTATGACTTTTGTCACTAGTGATATCCAGCAATAGCCTTTTTTTATGTATCACTTTGAAATAAATGGCAAAAGCTTCAGCAATCACATTTGCTTAAGAATCAAATCCTAAGTTAGCCATCTTGCAACATAATAAATTGTCTATGACAATTATTTTTCTGTCCCCACTCCCACCATTTTTATAAGATGGAGGTCTTTATTATTAGATTCAATGGGGAATGTCAAGAGGAGTTTACCAGAAATCCTTTGATGTTGGTTTAAACAATTATTTGGACTGGTCAAAAAGTCAAAAGTAAGACTAGACTTAAATTGATTGACTGCCTTACTAACATATATTTTTAAGGTCTTCACACATAAGTTCTCTTCGTCTTCCAATTCTTTCATTTATAATCAGTTGTCTTTAATTAAAGAAATCTCAAAAATGACAAGATTCCCCTCTCATTCAACACTAACAGAATTATCTATATTGAAAAAGATTACTCAATAATCATATGGTTTTTCTGCTTATATTTTGGCAATATTTCTGCTACCTCAATAACTGCCTACATTTAGATTTGATTCAGTCCTTATATCAGTAAGTTAGTTTATAGTAATTTTAAATGATTGATCCCGTAAGAGTATATCTAATATATTCACAAATGTTTTATCCTAAATATTATACCCCATGCTGCTTGCATTTCTACTTAGCACTCTCCATTCATGCAAATTAGTCCTCAACATTGTTGTGCATATCAGTAGTTCATTCCACTTTGCAGCGGAATAGTTTCCTATCTATGCATATTCCACAATTTATACAATCTCTGATAGATGAACACTTGAGTTGTTTCCAGTTTGGGTTATTTATAACAAACCCCCAAACTTAATATAAAACTCATATATAAACAGTCATGTACTAATGTTTTTGTAGACATTTCTCTTTAGTTAATGCTCAGGAATGCAGCTTCTAGGTTAAAAGTTATAACTTAATATTGAAAGTAACTGCCAAACACTTCTTCAAAATGGTTCTTCTGCTTTGCATACCGACCAACAGCATGTGAGTTCTACTATCTCTACATCCTCATCAGTATCATCAGTTTTTTCTATTTTTAGCTTATGAAGGGAGTGTAATGGCATCTTATTGTGGTTTAAATGTACATTCCTCAGGTGAGTAAAGATGCTGAACACATCTGTATACTTCATATAGAATTTATTCATTTCCTTTGCCCATTTTTTTAAGTTGGGCTATTTGTTTATCATTGAACTACAGGAAGTCTTTATAGATACTGGATACAAATCCCTTGCTTCTGGACATATATTTTGTCAGATCTATGTATTTCAGACACTTTTTTTTCCAATTTGTGGACTGCCTTTTTATTCTGTTAGTGTTTTTTCATGAATAGCTTCTGTAATGAATACCAACATCAGTATATCAATACAAGAAATCCTCTGCCTATCCCAAAGTCAAAAGGACATTCCCCTTTGCTCTTCTACCAATTTTGTGATTTTAGAACTACTATATAAGTGGATATTACACTTCATATTATTTTTGCGTGTAGTATTAGCTAAAGATCAAGGTTAACATTTTTCAAATTGATCCCTGAATTCCTTGGCAATATTATCCAAAAGTCAATTGATCCTATGTGTGTGAGATTATTTCAGGGCTCTCCATTCTACCCTGCTAATCTATCTGTCCATCCCTATACCAATGCCATATAAACTTGAGTAGTTTTACAATGAGACTTGAAATAAAGTAACAAGAATTCTCCACGTTTGTCCTTTTCAGAATCAATTTAACTACTCTTTTGCATTTTCTTAAACATTTTTTGAAGCAACACGTGAAGTTTGATCAGGGCACTACAAGCATCATACCATGTGCTCCCCTCCTCCTGCTCCCCCCATCATCACCATTGTGGCTAAAACTCTTCAGTGCCTCAAGTTACTTCTAGAAGAAAATCTAAACTTCTCACCACAGCTTCCACATCTGGCCCTTCTTATTCTCTGCTGTTTCCTGGGGTCACATACTAGGGTGCTTGAGCAGAGTGCTGGGCAAATCCTGTAACAAAGCTCTTACAGATTTGCTGTATTTCCACAGGGCCCTTGACTATTCCAGAAAAGGCCAGTATCAGAATGATGAAAGGTGACATTCCCAGGGCTCTGTCACAGGATATTTTTCTCTCTTCATAGAAAACATGACTGTAGTATTTTGACAGTTTAGGATTTTCCAAATTCTTGCATTAAATTAGTATCTCTTCCCTTGACAGCACTTGCTTCCTAGCAAATTCCAAGCTTCTTTGAACATTTTTCAGATTATTAGTGTAATCATGTAACTTATCAATATTGGCAGCATGCATCTGCAAGTGTATTGTATTGTTTGGTGTGTTGTCTTAGTTCTCTGTTAATGGAAAGTCCAATATTTTACACTAATTTTAATGGAAAATAATGGTTAATTGAGCATTCTACAACTCTGATGAGTGAATTAATTTTAATAGGTTTCTGTGAACTCAGTTTTCTACAAATAAGATCATGTCATCTGTGACCAGAATAAGTTTCTTTCCCATTTACCACATTTGATTTTTATCCACAGCAACCATCACCACCTGGCACACTATATGTAGGGGTTTTCAATATAAATCTATGTTCATTATATAAATTTATTTATTCATTAATTTATTGCTTGCTTCCTCCTGACTAAAATGTAAATTCCATCGAGACAGGTATTTTTGCCTGCTTTGTTCACTGCTTCTGAAACAATCCCTTATTTGAAAATAGATGTTCAATAAATAATTGTAAAGCGAATGAATCACCTCACCTGGCACACAGAAGGGGCTTAGAAAATGACAGCAGGAATAATTATTGTTATTTTTAATGTATTATTTCATGGCAAGAATACCAGTTAAGCCTTAAATTGAAAAGTTTTCATTATGCTGAAGGGTTTACGGTGCAATAAATAAATAGCACCAGATTCCAGCTGCACTGGAGTCCCCTGGGTAGATCTCAACTCACTCCCTGGCACGCCCTTTTAAGTAATCCCTGTGGCCAGCACAAATGACAACTCAGTTCAGATGCCAATCTATACCAGGGAACTTCTGTAAACAGGCCACTCTGTTGTCTCTGCTCAAATCCTCCAAGGCATCTCATGGAGCCAGGGCTGGCCTGGTCAAACGCCTGGCCAAGTGGCCTGTGTCCAAGTCCCTGGAGCTGGAGCAAGGACAGGGACTCTTGCCAAAGGCAGCATATAAGACCAAGAGCCAGGGGCAGCCTGTCACAGTCCACTAAGAAAAGCCTGGGTTCCAGTACAAACAGAAGCCAGAGAGCTGATGGCAGAGCCCAAGCTAGGGTGTTGGAGCCAAGAACTCAGAGTAAGTAGGTCAGGCTCCAGTAACGGGGTGGGGTGGAGAATACACTTGGTCACGGTCTGCAGGACCAATCAGGGCTGGCACTGGTGCTGGTGAGCAGGCCTAGGTGGGACGGACTAGAGTAAAGGACCAGGATAAACACGCTCGCTCGGCTTCCTGGCATAGTCCCTGCTTAGCAAATCCCCACAGCACACCCACAGCTTCAGTGTAACTGCTTCCTGGGAAAGGCTGCTTCTTTGCTCAGGGATTAACTAAGAAAGTGCCATTTTCCCCACTCCCAAATGTCCTCTAACATGACTTGACTTCGAATCTTATTTCATTTTAGATCTGATTATCAACCTGGTATTTATCAAAACACAAAGCTAAACTCTGATTGAAATAATAGAGAATTATAATAACTATAAATATACAGCCACCTATTCCTCTCCATGTTGATTTGCGATTGGGCTCCTGAGAAAATAGTGGATAATATGGATCGGCAATTCTCAAACTTCATGGGCTCTGGATCCTTGGACACTCTTAAAAACTATCAATTCCAAAGAGCTTTTGTTTATGGGTTGTATCTATCAATTGATCACACTTGTAATTAAAACTGAGTCTTTTTTAAATAACAATAAACTAATTTCTGGGCCTTCCTGGTGGCACAACAGGTTAAGGTGCAGCACTGAAAGCTAGCCACAGAGCCTCAGTGCGCTGGACCCCCAACCCCAGAGCTGACCCACATGGCATGGCAGACTTCTCCTGTCTCATCTGCTGCTCCCCTCAGCAGTGTACTTCGTGGATCTGCCTGTTCTGTTCCCCACTCTCTCTGGTGAGTCCTCTCACCACCCCTGTACTTCTGGCCCGTACCTCAATTCTGTATGCATAAATAAATCTTTAAGATAAAAAAATAAATAAACCCACTCCATGTTAGGATGAATGACAAAATTCTTATAAAATACAGTATAATTTCTAGAGCCAAAAAGTCAATGAAAATTACAGCATTGTTTTACATTTTTGCAAATTGTTTTAGCAACGAGTTTAATAAAAGACAACTGGATTCTCAGACCTGCTTCTGCTCTCTATCTGTTACTAAATGCTGTTTTGGTACAAGGTTATGATGAACTCTGGTATCATTCACAAAGGCATGTTGGACATCTACTTTTCAGGTAGTACCTGAAGGGGTCTTGGGGAACCCCAAGGACCTTCAGGCCACGTCTTCAGAGCCACTGGTTTAGCACATGATGGTGCTAACACATACGCCTGTGTGGTTCATGGGCATGGGATAAGTGGGGCTCAGAATGGGAAAGAAGATGGTTGGAAGGAGAGATGGTAAAGAGGGAGCAAACCTTAAGGAGTGGGTGCTTTATTATCCAGGTTGTCTGTCCCCACTCCTCATGACCCTTAGCCAGGAGCAGCTGGCTCCTTCCTGCAGAGGGGAAATGTTGGGATGGGACATCTTCCTGAATTTTCCCTGCAGCATGATTGCAGGGCATGGCAAACGATGAAACGGAACAAGTGTGGGTGGACAGGCAGTCCACGGTACAGGGCAGAAGGGGAATGCAGCAGCACCTCACTAGGTGTATGACCTCAGGCCAGTTACTCCACTTTGGCTTACTCATCTGTGCATTGGGAATGTTATGAATATCGAATGAGATCATCTGTTGAGGTCTTGGCACCATGACTGGCACAAAATTGGTAAGTTTGAATTATTATTGGTTATAGTGACTTTGGTCAGATCATCAGCTTCCAGAATGGGGACAAATGTCTCTGAGAAAGCTGCCACATATAGGACAAGGCGCCCAAAGGTGGGCTGGGGCTCCAGTCCCAGCCCTGCCACAGGTGGATCTCCCCCCTGGGTTCTCTGTTTTCTCACCTGGAAATGCTGTAAGTCAGCAGCTCCCCACTCCCAGGATCAAGCCCTGGACTCCTCAGGGGGAGAAGAGAACTCTTAGCTGAGGGGTACAAATGTGATATCACCAGAAGCAGGTGCAGGAGAAGTCCATATGGGATGCACTAGTGGTGTTCACACTGTGTGTGTGTGTGTGTGTACACTCCATGGTCACACTCAGATATTGTGGGGTTTTTTTTTTTTTTCTTTTTAATAGTATGGGAACATCCCAAATTTGTTGCAGATGGCAGAAGGGAAAACACAGAATGGAAATATTTTAATGTCTTATTCTTGGCCTGTGGACTGTCCACAGAGACATGGAATCAGCACAGCTCACTCCTCCTTGTCCTTGAGAGCGTCATCATCACACATGGTGTACCTCGTTCTGCCTCGGAGCACATTGGATGGGCCATGAAAGTTCACAGAAACAAGAAATGGGGTCCAAGGAAGGACCTGGAGCCATCTCTGAACAGGCAGTGCAGTCGTGACTCAATATTTTTATTAAGAGTCAGGATGAATCATGTAACACTTCTTCTAGAATTACTGAGCATGGACAGCTTCTCCAGCTGTTTGCTGGGTGAAATTTGAGAGGCTTCAAGCCCAGATTTGCTGCTGTGTCTCATGATACCCTCCCTCTTCTCCCAGATGAGCCTGCTGCACAGAAGACCAATTTAATTTCCTTCAGGTTCATTGGCTTTCGTGAATTCACACAGAGAAACACCGCCTGGCTGAGATAACTAACAGAAAGGAACCAAAAAATCACCTATGGCCGATCTTGTGCCTCCTGGAAGGATTACACCTAATCACCCAGGCCAGAGTTGTCCAGGCTGCCTAAGACCATGAAGGGAATCACAAAAATAAGACGATAATTGGATCCAGGGCTCAACACCCTTCATCGGAAGCAGGATTACACAGGCTAATCCTCTAGACTCCGTGGGTCGTGCAATAATTAGTTACCCTCATTAAAGGATAAACCCTCACATCCGGGTCTTGAGTATTGACACTAAGCTAAGCCATAGACATGTTGGGCTGATTAAAAGAGCAGGAGACTGCCACCACATACCAGGATTTCACCTTCCAACCAGCCTGACACTGGATGCACTTAAAGGCCAGACTCTGACAGGGAAAGTGGCTGGAAGCAAAAGGGTTTGTAAGCTTTGGGAGGTCTTTTGTGTGTTTATTGGTTGTATCCACAGCTCTGAATGCACATTCCCTTGAGAGGCAATTTACTAGTTTGAAAAATCTACTTTGTCGGAGTGCTTGGTCTGAAATGATTTTTCAGGTTGGCAAACACACTCTACCCTCTTCTTTGGGAGGTTTCCTTACACAGCCTCTTCATCTCAGGGTGACAATGCCTGTGCTTGTCACTTTGGAGGTGGCTAATGTACTGAAGCTCTGCAGATGCTGCTCTGCCTGAAATTTCTTCCTGACAGTAAGATGCTGACTTGCTCTTGTTTCCAAGGGGTGGGGAGTGACCTATTCCCAAACACAGACCACAGATTCCCCACTCCAGCTACGATCCACAATCCACAGAGAAACCGGCTTCCTGTGGCCCCACCGAATGGGAAAGGTAACAACTGTCCCTATCTACAGACCAGGCTGGGAAGGGTGCTGGGCTTCAGCAGATAAGTTCAGTGCCCCAGCCATCCACTAAGCTGAAGTTCTCCCAATTCAAGCTCCCCACCCAGAGGTCTCGCCAGGAGATGTTTTTTCCCTGTGTCAGGAGATGTTTTTTCCCTGTGTCAGGTTTAAGGAAGTAGGGAAGCTGAATGAGATGGAAATAGATTTAAACTTGGCCAAATATACAGCTTCTAATGTTTGCATTCTAAAGGAAATTCTTGCATTACAAAGGAATTCTCTAATCACATCATCTTTCTCACTTCTTTCTTTCTAATGAAACTAAATTGACTAAAACATTTCAGCTGAATTTAGAATGGTGATATTTTTCATGACAAACAAAATTCAATTTTTGGACTGGTCTAGAATGCTTTAAAACTCTTTGAGGTGAGTTTTTTTTTTACATTTCTCAGATATTTGAACTTTATGCCTAAAATTATATTGGTTTTTGTGAACCCTTATTTCCTTACTTCTGCTGGTCCCTTATTCCTTAGTCTATGCGCTTGGGGAAAGTGAATGTGTGGATCAAGGGGTGGGGAAGGAGAGGGCACTCTCCACTAGACCAAGGACACACACTGTCAGTTTCCCTCAAAAGGGAATGAATATGCTTCCATAATTCACAAGCGCAAACAAGACAAAACAAAAATCTGTGTGTGTAACAATGAAACTTACCTGTTCCTGAACTGCGCGCTTTAGCAGAGGCAGGCCCATGGTGAACTTCACTCTCTGGAATGTCAAAGCTCTCATCTCATCCAGATTTAAGTCATACCTGTGAAGAACAGATACAGACTGGGGTTAAGACATTGCATTTCCAGTGACTCTGAGTTGAGCAACTGGATGCTTTTGTTACAGGGCAGGGAGAGGGATACCCCTAAACCCCCAAACCTGCCTGCTCTAGTTTCTGCCATCTGCTGCATCAAGACAAAACATATAAGATCTTTAATGGAAAGGAACTTTAATACAATGAGTGTGCAATACAAAAAAGGCAAAGAATATAGTTTCTAAATCAAATACCCGAAGTTACCCATCCCCTCATGGGTAAAAGTCTACCCAAAAGGATTGGCCCAGAGCAAAGTTTGAAAGCCAGCCACAAGACTAAAGCACCTTCCAGCAAGGACCCAAGGAAAAGGGTCAGAAATGGCCAGACAAGCCTGGGAGGAAAAGAGCAAAATCAAAAGCAATGTAAACACTGCCATAGTCACCTCCCCACGGGTCTCTCACCCAAATCTCTTTCAACCAGTCCAGAACCAAGAAATAAGATAAAGCTTCTTCACAAGTCTCTCTGTTCCATGTACCTCCCTGAGGTCACCTTCTGGCTCTCCATCCTGCTTCCTTCCTCTTCAGTCTCCTCTCCAATTCTTCTTCTTCCTGCTCAGTTCCACCCTCCCTTGAGTGGGGCAGGGAACCTGGAACCTCCCCTTTTCCTGGGGACCACCCTGCTTCCCTTTCACCCAGGAATCTGATGGAATATACCTCTTTTTTTTTAAGATTTATTTATTTGCACATACAGAACTGGGGTACAGGTCAGAGGCTCAGGGGCGGCGAGAGGCTTCACCAGAGACAGAATGGGGAGCAGAACAGGCAGATCGACGAAGTACACTGCTGAGGGGAGCAGCGGGCAGGTCAGGAGAGGTCTGCCACGCCATGTGGTCACCTCCGGGGCAGGCAGGAATCGAACTCATGTGGAAGTGGCTTTTGCTTCTTTGTGCTGTGCTTAACCCGTTGCGCCACCAGGGAGGGCCGGAACATATATCTTTGCTGTGTTTCTTTGTAGCTCTTATGTGATACGGTGTGTCAAAGTAGCCCCACTGTGTGTAACACAAATACAATCCAGTGGCCTCAGATGGAAGGAAGCAAGCAAGCATTTAATAAATTCCATCTTAAAACAAACCTTCACCGTCTCTTCAGGAGGTTTTAAAGATACTTTCAAGTGTCTAAGAACAGTGCCCCAAGAACAGTATCTGGGGAGATGGAGAGAGACCTCTGTGACACAAGGGGTAGTCTGTGGGGACCACGAGGAATGTCATTTATAGTTTCTTTCCAAGGAAACTGATACAGTCACCAGCCTTCCCTGGCAACCTCCAGCTGCCACATCCTACAATTAACTGTGGCGGTCACCCCAGGCTACTTTGCTGTGGGCTGCTCCTAGCCAGTGGTTAAACATGGCAAGATTCTTGGCCATGTGACCTTTGAGATACTGACAGACTTGAGAGAAGCAAAGACTTGAAAAAAGTGTTTGGGCATCTCTCTGTCCCTCTTGCTCCTCTTCCATCTTCAGGAGAATATGCTTAACAAATAAATCTGAGAACATACCCAGGCTAGCCCACTGGGGGCAAGTGAGTGTAAAGCAAGAAACGTGAGGAGAGCTTAGTGCCTCAACCGAGGTCATCCCAGACCAGCAACTCCCAAACATGTGAAAGAGCCCAGATCAGAGCCCCATCACTCACTGACTCATGATCAGTAATAAACAGTTACTGATCTGAAGCACTGGGTTTTACATTAGAGCTAGTGGTATTATATAACTGTATACTGGGAAGCCCCCAGGACAATAAACTGAAATAACTACAAACAATAAGTGTCAATAGTATATACAACTAATAGAAGAAATCAATAACTTTCTTCTGTTTTAATTTATTATTATTATTCCGCAAGAAAACTGGTTGGGCCCTCCCTGGTGACACAATAGGTTAAAGCACAGCAGTGAGAAGCTAGCTGCAGCCCCTTGGGGCCAGTTCCATCCCCTGATCCCAGGTGGGGGAACTGACCCACATGGCGCAGCAGACCTCTCCTGTCTCACCTGCTACTCCCCTCAGCAGTGTTCTTCATCAATCTGCGTGCTCCCCACTCTGTCTCTGGTGAATCCTCTCACCCCCTGCACTTCTGGCCTGTACCGCAGTTCTTGCATGCATAAATAAGTAAATCTTTTTAAAAGGAAAACTGGGTTACTACAAAGTAGCTCTCAATCATTAACATCTAAGTCTCTTGCATGAAAGAAATTTCTCTGCACAGACAAGTCCAACATTTTAATTACAGTTCCCCCCGGCCCCTGCCTTCCCACCTTCACTCCTAAAATGTATTACTAGGAATGAGAATGTTAAAGGGAGACATCAAAGACTGTTCAGGAATGAACAACAATATAGGAAAACTTAAAAGTTTAGCAAGTAAACAAATAAATAAAATTCATCAATAAAAGAATGATTTAATAAAATACAATGTGGTCACACAATGAAATATTATATAAAAAGAAGAATCTCTTTATATGAAAAGTATGGAGATACTATCAAGATATCTTAAATTTTAAAAGACAAGGTGAAACAAGTGAATATATTACCTCTGCTGCTGCATTATATGATCTTTTCAAAGGGTGGGAAATACTACATTTACTTGTGTGTGTGTGGTGTTAATATTTATATATATTAATATTAATAATATACATTTTATGTACTTAGTGTGATATATTTTATTAATATACATTAAATATATAAATTTTATATAATTACATGTAATTGGTATATGTTTACATTAATATAAATAATATAGAATATATAATTATATAAAATAGTAATATGTATATTAATAGATGTGTTAATATCTATTAGTAATATATATATATTGCTTTGTCTCATCTCTTAAAGGATATACCAGAAATAAAATAATAGTGTTGGCCCTCCCTGGTGGTGCAGTGGGTTAAAGCACAGACTGAGAAGCTAAACCACTTCCGCATGAGTTCGATTCCCGCCTGCCCCGGAGGAGACCACATGGTGTGGCAGACCTCTCCTGACCCGCCCGCTGCTCCCCTCAGCAGTGTACTTCGTCGATCTGCCTGTTCTGCTCCCCACTCTGTCTCTGGTGAAGCTTCTCACCGCCCTGCACCTCTGGCCTGTACCCCAGTTCTGTATGCATAAATAAATAAATCTTTAAAAAAAAAAATAATAATAATAGTGTTTACAATTTGTGTATGTGTGGCAGAGACGGAGGAAATTGGGAAGATGAATGAATAACAGTGTTGGGTTTTCTGACTTTTTTTTTAATGTGGTACTTTTTTCTACATTGTCGTCATTTTATATTAACAATGATTTCTCCCCTCAAATATGGTCACTGTAGTTCTCCCACCACCAAAGCACCCACAGTCCATCACCATATTCTCTTGTGCTCTTCCCCACTTCCTAACTTTTGAATCATGTTAAAAATGGTGCCTTTACCCCAACCCCTGTTTTAAGATCATTTACCCCAAAAAATGTTTTAAGATCATTTAAAATTGTACAAGTAACATAGACACTAGATGGCGCTTGTCCTTCACTTTTTAAAGTTTTACTATTTGTTCTTCATTTTGAACTGTCATCAAAGAACTCATTTAACAAAGTAAGACCATATGAAAAGGTACCAGAAACTGCCTGAAAGCTTTAAAATATTAACATAATACGAACATGCAAATTCCTAACACTTTTCAAACAAAAAAGCAACAATTTCTTTAATGGAAAATTCAGGGTTATAGAAATGCCCTCAAGTTCTCCAAACTCCTTTACAACCTGTAATTTCTGTCTTTTTTTTTTAAGATTTATTTATTTATTCGTACAGAACTAGAGTGCAGGCCAGAGGTGCAAGGGCGATAAGAGGCTTCACCAGAGACAGAGCTGGGAGCAGAACAGGCAGATCAACGAAGCACACTGCTGAGGGGAGCAGCGGGAGGGACAGGAGAGGCCTGCCCGCCATGTGGGTCACCTCCACGGCAGCAGGGATGGAAACCATGCTGAAGCAGCTTTAGCTTCTTTAACCCGCTGCACCACCAGGGAGGGCCCATTTTCTGTCTTTAAATATCAACCTCTACATGTAACAATCTTAGTAGGCCACCTTGAATACCATTTGCTTAAAAATTGACTATAAATCATACACAATGTTTTTCAGTATTTTAACAGATAAAATGTTTCTGTCTTCTAGAGTCTGTAAGATAAAGATTTATGGCAAGTATAACTCTCTCCATGCCTCTGTGCTGAAATCAGATGGAATAAGAGGTCTGGTGGGCCCTGGGTTCATGACATTAGTGTCAAGATTAGCAGCTGGGTGGGATATGCAGGGAGACACTTTGGGGACAGGTGGTGATGGGATACAAGGAAGACCTAGCTGTACCCCACCAGCCTCCCCATCACCTGGCTCACCTATTGGTGTTCTCTATAGAATTTAACTTGATCAGAAAAATGGTCCTATCACTAGGAACAAGATTGAAAACCTCCGAGCTAGCATCTGTCACATGCAGGTGCTGAAACAAAAAATACTGGTTTCACCTTTGTGCGGACGTGTAAGTTGTGGGAGCACAGCACAAATAAGACATCTTGCCAAGAACTCTTACCCTTGGAATTAGGACCAGAGAAAAAATAGGGAAGTAGGGCTCTCCCTGGTGGCACGATGGGTTAAAGCACCAGATTATGAAGCTCTCCAAAGCCACTGCAGCACGAGTTCCATCCCCCACCAGGGAGCTGATCCACATGGCTTGCAGACCTCTCCTGACCCACCCGCTGCTCCCCTCAGCAGTGTACTTTGTCAATCTGCCTGTTCTGCTCCCCACTCTGTCTCTGGTGAATCCTCTCACCACACCTCTGGCCTGTACCCCAGTTCTGTAAGCATAAATAAATAAATCTTAAAACAAAAAAATAGGAAGTAAAAACAAAATCAAATCAGAGTCACCTATTAGAGTGGCTAAGATAAAACATCAAGAGAATGCAGAGCAACTGAATCTCTCATTCTCTGGTGACAGAAATTTAAAAATGGCACAACCACTCTGGAAAAATCTGACAATGTCTTACTAAGTTAAATTCACTCATCATAAAACTCATCAATCCCACTCCTAAGTACCTATCCAAGAGATTTAAAACCCTTTATTTACATAAATACTTAGACATGAATGTTTATAGCAACTTTATTTGCAATCACAAAAAAGTAGAAATAATCCAAAAATCCCTCAACTGGGGAATAAACTGGTATATCCATGCAATGGGGTATTTTTCAACAATAAAAAAAGAATTACTGATCTACACAAGTTGGATGGAACTCAAAGGCAGTGCATCAAGTGAGGGGGGAAAAAAAGCTAGTATAAAAAAGTTATACACTATATGAAAAACGGGGGGGGGGAGGGAGGGAAATGCACAGGACTATGGTGGTGGCACAGGGGTGATTTGGTGATGGGAAACCCGCGAGGATTACAATCGAGATGGAAAAAAAAATGTGCAAAATGATGTAAAAATAAACTTTGTAATAAATAAAAAATAGTTATACACTATATGATTCAAATTTTATAATTTCCTCAAAATTACAGTAACTTAGATGAGTTCTTCTGCCAGAGTTTAGGTTTCTGGAGAGAGTGTGACTCCAATGCAGACACTCAGGAAGTTGCTTTGTGGTGATGGAATAGTTCTCTATTCTGACTATAGTGTGTTAGACAAAACCAAACAAGAGATAAAATTTTGAAGAACTCTATAGAGAGAAATGCTGTCCAAAAGGTAAGAACAGACTCTTCACAAAAGAAAATATACAAGTGAAAAGCTGTGTGGCGGTTCCTCAAACAGTACTAAAACTGGAGCTTCCACATTATCCAGCAATTCCATCCTCAGGAATCTGCCCAAAGAGCACAAAAACATTAATTCAAAAGCTCACCTGCACTCCTATGTTTACTGCAGCACAATTTATAATAGGTAAGTTATCAAAGCAACACAAATGGCCAAAAGTAGGTGACTAGATCAAGAAAATGTGGTATTTTACACAGTGGAACATTACTCAGCAATCAAAAGGGACAAGCTCATGTCGTTTACAGCAACATGGATGGAGCTGGAAGGGGTTATGCTCAGTGAAATAAGCCAAAAAGAAAAAAAAGTATCGAATGGTCTCACTTATAGGAGGAATGTAGAGGAACCAAATAAGCAATGGAGGAGGGAGTAATTATAATAAAATCAAAGTCATCAGGCAACTATAGATCAGAAACATTCTATAGGGGAGGAGGGAGAAGGGGGATCAGAACAGGAGCGGGAAGAGCATAGGGACTATGTGATGGTGCACTGTGAATTGGTGTGGGAATTTCTTGGGGAAATCATACATTGTATAAAAATGAAGGATGGTGTAATAAGTATATTTTTAAAGGAAAATTAAAAGAAAGAAAATTCTCAACGTTATCAGTTGTCACATAAATGAAAACTAAAATCACCATGAGATACAGACATGAATGACTAAAAAAAAAAAATTAACAAAAAATGTTAGGAAGAACATGGAGAAACTAAAATGCTCATACTTTTTTATAAAAACATAAAACTGTACAATCACTTTGGAAAAAGTTCTATCCACTGCTCATAAAATAAAACTATACCTACTACACGACCTACCAATTAAACTACTAGGTATTTACCAAAAGAAAAGTCCACAGAAATTCTTGTAGAAGAAAATTCATACCAGTGTGTTCATAAAAGCCCCAAACTGGAAACAGCAAAGGTGTGCATCACCACGAAAATAAACAAACTGCAGTCTAGTCAAGAATGAACTGTTACTTAGAATTAAAAGGAATGTACTCCTTGCACACATACGTTGCACACATAATGGCATGTTTTAACATGCAAAACCTCAAACTGGGCTCTCTTGGGCCTCTTCTTCTGGGGGAAGCCACCTTCTGTGATTTGAGGGCAGCAAGCAGCCTTGCAGGTAGATCCAAGTGGGGAGAACTCAGCACTCCCACCAGAGTCCAACTTTTCTGTAACTAAAAATTATTCCTTCCCCCAACAAAAAGTCCACTTTAAAAAGAGACAACAAACAAGCAACCAAACATAAAAAAAAAAGAAAAAAAAAAAGACCTTTGCATATTGTAAAAATAAAACTTAAAAGAACAACAAACTCAAAGCCTTTTTTTTTAAGTGGTTGTGTGGTTTTCTCAAAATCTAAATCAAAGATCAGTCTGGGTCTAATGGAAAATACTCTTCAGACAGCAAATATGAATGACCTCATGTCAAGGTGCAACCTTGGCATGTGACCTTTGCCAGCAGCAGACACTATGGGATGAAGCACGAACAAGAATTTAAAAAGCAGTCCTGACTTCTCAGCATAGTACAGTTTCAGTACCTGAACAAAGCTTTGCTCTGCTTTCTTTGGTCATTTTGCCTCAGAAGACAACTCCAGCTCAGCCCTGGATAAACTCCTTCTGATAATCTCTTCTCAGAAATATCAAGAATCAAAAATACCTCATCTCCATTAAAAAATGAAGGAACATCCGCTGCCAAGTATTCACACAAATAAAAGCTGGCAGTGAAGAAATCCCCAGAGCAGAGAGCAAAGAAACCATCTGCTTTCTAGTAAACCCCACAGCCACCATCACAGCTTGACCTCCAACCCCCAAAACCTGCGCCTACCCCCTGTACCCCACACACAGCCTTGGATGAATGGACCATAAATGGAAACAGAAACTGTTGAATCATCTTGCGGTAACTGTCAAAGACTATAGTCTCTGAACCAACAAGGGTGACCGAGAAAATGCTGGGGGGCGGGGGGGGGGGGTTTCTAGGTACTGTGGTTTAATTTTTGTTGTGAAGTTCACTCAACCACGAAAAAGTAAGTTTGCTTATTGACAAAGTCAACAATGGTAGCAGGAAGAAAGACAGAATGGAGCTAAAAAGGAAAGGGGAAGAAGAAAAGATCTCGTCCACCAGAGACAAAATCCTGAATGGAGTCCCTGACAAGAGGTAGTCCCCATTCACCCCCCTGAATCCTGGGCTTCCTCCCCACCAGTGACTTTGAGTTGGTTCCACCTCAAAGAGCTCAATCTCGAGCAAGGAAGCTCACTGTCCCAGGAGGGGCCCTGGATAGGAGAAATCGTACCTCAAGTGGCCAAAGCTGTTGCCACTTCAGCCAATGGTACGGTGGTCTCTTGGAGCAGAAAGCCTTCGGTTCAGCCAATACCTTGACTTCCTTCTGCCAGATGGTGTTTCAGGGGTGACAAAAAGGCAGAGGAGGCAGAATGCAAAGGCTGGGTAGGTTGAGAAGTGTGGTGTCTGTGGGAGGAGAGAGGAAGTCCCCAGGAGGGAGGGGATGCCTGGGGGAGGCAAAGAGCTAAGGAAGAAAGGTTTGGAAGGGTATGGGGAGGAAGAAAGGAAGAAATGTGAGCAACAGAGCATGAAAGGAATAAACACAGTCCTCCAAGACAAAAACACAAACTTTCAACAAACTCAGAAAATGCTTCTTCGCAGCTGAAGGTATGTGTGGCAGGTGCAGCTGCAAGCTCTTGCTTCCCCCACTTCCCCCCCAACACCCCAGGATTCTGAGGTTGCTGTAGTCAGCCTTGCTGGGGGCCTAACCTGCAAGACCATGCTTGACTTATAATGAGACTTGATGCCTCAAGGATAATGAGTCAGATTTTCAGGTGTAGTTCTGTGCTGGAGTGGCACATGAGAGTTTAGCTCAGAAGAGAGAAATGGGCCTGCAGCACCAACTTTTAAGTGTACTGTGGCAGAAGGTATAACCAGGCCTCAAGTTTGCCTCAGGCTGTGTTCTACCCACAGAACTGGCTTGGGGGTTCCTTGTTCCTAGCTGTGGTAAAAATGTGACACCCCTGGCCACCCAGAGTATATCTTGGGGGAACATGACTACCCACAAGTCCTGCAGGGGTGTGGAGTGGAAATCTACCATCCTCAACAACAAAACCCATCAACAGCAGAGCAGGATACAGCCTTGGGGTCTAGCAGAACTTTTTATCCACATGGAAGCTGAGGGCCTCAAGAGACAGAACAAAGAAAGAACCGGGCTCTTCAGACATGAGTCTAGACACTGACACAACACCACTTCTGCCATTTTTCTGCTGGCCAAAGCAGTCAGAAAGTCACCCATATTAAAGAGGACGGGGCACAGACCACACCCCTCTGTTGGGTAGCATTACAGAAGTTGTGGTCCTCTCGAATTCTCCACAAAGGGGAACCAAGAAAGAAAGCAGCTGAGAAAACAATGGCCTGACTATGGAGGAGATGCAAAGGAAACTCCAAAGATAATGGTGAAGATACATGAGGAAAGCTACCCAGAGGTACCTTGAAGGGAGGGGAGGAGTGACCTGCCCAGTGGGACCAAGCAGAAAGGGTGTGACTGTTGGATCCAACAGTATGGAGGCCAGTGTATGATGAGCTTACAGAAATCTCAGTGAACAGATGACGGTCAATCCTTATCATAAAAAGAAAACAAAAAGCGGCCCTCCATGGTGGTGCAACGGGTTAAAGCACAGCACTGTGAAGCTCTCCACAGCCACTGCAGCACAAGTCCGATCCCGGCCAGGGAGCTGACCCACATGGAGCAGCAGACCTCTCCTGTCTCACCCGCTGCTCCCCTCAGCAGTGTGCTTTGTCAGTACTTATGTTCCTCACTGTGTCTCTGATGAATCCTCTCAACTGCCAACACCTATGGCCTGTACCCCAGTTCTGTGTACATAAATAAATAAATCTTTAAAAAATAAAAAGAAAACAAAACAAAAAGCTGTGCAAGAAAATACACCCAGGGAACATGGCTGGGAATAATATATAGTCATAATGTGAACACTGACTTTGAATTTAAGTTCCAATGCTGAGTCCTTGATTTTCTTTCACAAAAGAAGTTGATGGCGAGGGAAACACTTCATTTTCTATAACAGAAGTTATTACACAGTCAAGAAGTGACTAAGCATGTAATTTAGGAATATGGAGGTAAATATAAGAATCTGGTAAAAGAATTGGGAGTGGTCACCAGAGGAGACAGAAAGGAAGAGGTACAGTGGCCAGGGAAACAGCATTTTTCCTGACAAACCTCATAGTACTACTGGTATCAGGTATATTCATAAGTTGCATCAACTTATGAATTACATTTTGATTTAATTTAAAACACACAGTATGATTTTTATATAAAATCACCATAAATATAAAAATATTAAAAGAAATAAGAAAACCCTGAAAAATATGCTCAAATACTAAAAGTAGTTGGGGGGTACCTAGTGTTCATCAGTGAATGAATGGATAAAAAAAGTGAAATATTAAGTTTTAAAAAGAAAGGAGATTCTGATACATGCTACAACATGGATGAACTTTGAGGCTAGTATGCCAAGTCAAATAAGCCAGACACCAAAGGATGATATGATTCCACTTACATGAAGAAACTAGAACAGTCAAATCAGAGAGACAAAAAATAGTACAGTGGTGGCTCAGGGCTGGGGAGAGGTTCAAGAGGGAGTTACCGGTTTAATGGCTATTGTTTCAATTTGAGCAGATGAAAAACTTCTGGGAACAGATGACTGCACAACAGTGTATGCACTTAATGTCACTGGTGTGTACACTTTCCAATGGTAAATGTTTATATATGTTTTACCCCAATAAAAAAGTGATTGGGGGCCCTCCCTGGTGGCGCAGCAGGTTAAAGCACTGCACTGAAAAGTTAAAGCCACTTCCGCATGAGTTCAATTCCCGCCTGCCCCGGAGGTGACCACATGGCACTGCAGACCTCTCCTGACCCGCCCGCTGCTCCCCTCAGCAGTGTACTTCGTGGATCTGCCTGTTCTGCTCCCCACTCTGTCTCTGGTGAAGCCTCTCGCCACCCCTGAGCCTCTGGCCTGTACCCCAGTTCTGTATGTACAAATAAAATAAATCTTTAAAAAAAAAAAAGTGATTGGGAAGGAAGAGTTTAGGAAATGTTCAAGGTTTTCATTATCGACTCTTTACAATGAAACTGACTTGGTAACACTTGAGTGTATAAACAAGACTGAGGGGGGCAAAGCTAAACATGTGAAAAAGCTGGGAAGAGAAAATATATTACTGTGGGGAAGGAAAGAGAATGAAGAGAAACAACTAGGAGGGGAAGCCAGCCAGGACAGTGCAGGAACATCAGGGAGTGGGGAGCCTCGTGGAAGGGCAGTAGAAGGTTTTGGGAGACCAAAAACACCTAGTGGACATTAAGTTGCCTTGCTGAGGAATGTGTGTACCACACTTACACACATATACACCCACTCACCAGCCAGACCGCAGGGACCCCACGGGAGAGCTTCAGTTGCCAATAACTCAATTCAAACACATTTTTAACGCTTGTCTCCTTGCAGATGTTGCTTTTTATTATCCCCTACAAACTCCAATGAGGAACAATTCCCCCATAATCCTCCAGCTGTCACAACATGGCTATCCTTGCATCCCAGGACAGCTTTAACCCTCAGCACCCCAACAGCACCCCGAGAGCCTGGGACCATCTTTAACAGAGTGGGACAGTGAGGATTTAGCCCAGCAGGCCAGTCTTTGGGCAGAGAGGGTGAGTCATGCCTTAGGAGGGGGACCTGTATCAACAACACAGAGGCAAGCAGTTCTGGAGGATGTAATCATTACTGTGAGAAGGGAAATTGCACAAGTTCCTTTCTTATGGAGGAAAACTGTTTGCTGGTCTCTTATGTACGGAGAATGTCTGACCCTGTGCAAACACCCCACTACACACACAGCACTCAGAACTATTGTGCCACAAACCCATACCTACTTTAGATTCAAAGTTGTGGGGGAAGGGAGACTAGCCACAGGAGAGCTAACATTTCCTTGGTAAGTTTTACTTCTGGCTCACGGAAGATTTTACTTAGCAAGATGTTAAAACATCAAGCAATCAGGATCACTGTCTTCTAACATATGATAAGATAAAATCTGATAGCACAATGTGAACTTTCAAATAGATAAGAGAATCTTTAATCATGGGGGAAAACTACAAAATCTTGAAGTCAGTGGACAAGAACTGGAAAGGATGGAAAGGTATTTGGTAGTATAACAAATGTTTCTCTCTCTCTCTCTCTCTTTTAATCATGGCGCCAATATGGTAAGTATCTACTCAATAGTGTCTCATTTAAAAACCACAGCAACCCATCAGTAACAGAATTATCCCCATTCTGTGGATGAACAAAGATAGGCTCACCAAGGTAAAGTCACAGGCATTTGGCTGTTTGCTGGCTTTCCAACCCTAGTGTGACTTTCTTTCCATCCCTAAGCAAGCTGTGCGATACATAGGAAAGAACATCTATTTGGCCCAAATCTATTCCACATTTTAAGCTGCAGTTATCCAAGATGAAAAAGCCAAGAGACAGCAGAGTCTCAGAAGTGCACTGAAAATGCTGGGCTAGAGGGACAGCTGTGTGTACAAAGGCATGTGTCAGAACAAAAGCATGACCTCAAGTAGCAGGCCCTCTTCACACTCTCGAAAATTCTTGAGGCATCCACATAGAAACATGTATATGAATATTTATAACATATTTATTACAATTTCCAAAACTTGGAAGCAACCCAAATGTCCAGTGGGTGATGGATAAACTGGTTCATCTAGATAACAGATTATTATTCAGCTCTTAAAAGAATGAGCCATCAAACCACAAAAAGGCCTGGAGGGACCTTAAATGCACACTACTAAGTGAAAGAACTTTGAAAAGGCTATATAATGTAGGAATCCATCTATATGACATTCTGGAAAAGGTCAAACTAGGAAGACAATAAAAAGATCAAATAGTTGTTAGGGGGCATGGGAATGGGAAGGTGAAGAGGCCAGCCCAGTGGATTCTTAGGGTATCATACTGTTATGCTACCATGATAATGAACACATGGCATTATATATCTACCCCAACTCTTAGAATGCACAACACTGAGAGTGAATGGTCCATTGGTCCGTGTAAACTATAGACTTTGGGTGATTATGATGTGCCAACACAGGTTCATCCTTGACATTAAAAAAAAAGTGCATAATGGTGAGTGATAGTCACAACAGAAAAGGCTGTGCATGGGGGGGGGGAGGTGTGGAAAATCTTTATACTTCCTCTCAATCTTCTTATAAACCAAAAATGGCTTAAAAAAAAAAACTTTAAAAAAACTGTTGTGAAGGCCTTCCCTGTTGGCGCAGCGGGTTAAAGCACAGCACTGAGAAGCTAAAGCCACTTCCACATGAGTTCGATTCCCGCCTACCCGGAGGTGAGTAGGCGACCGACCACATGGTGACAGACCTCTCCTGACCCGCCCGCTGCTCCCCTCAGCAGTGTACTTCGTGGATCTGCCTGTTCTGCTCCCCACTCTGTCTCTGGTGAAGCCTCTCGCCGCCCCTGAGCCTCTGGCCTGTACCCCAATTCTGTATGCACAAATAAATAAATCTTTAAAAAATAAATAAATAAGGCCCTCCCTGGTGGCACAGCGGGTAAAAGCGCTGCACTAAAAGCCACTTTCGCATGAGTTCAATCCCCGCCTGCTCCGGAGGAGATCCACATGGCGTGGCAGACCTCTCCTGGCCAGCCCACTGCTCCCCTCAGCAGTGTACTGCGTGGATCTGCCTGCTCTGCTCCCCACTCTGTCTCTGGTGAATCCTCTCACCCTCTGCATCTCTGGCCTGTACCCCAGTTCTGTATAAATAAATAAATAAATCTTTAAAAATAAATAAATAAATAAAATTAAAAAATAAACTGTTGTGAACCCCAAGTACCTGTTATTTACCAAATCAGACATTTAAACAGCAAAATTATTTAAATTATAATTATTCATTTGCAAATAATAGTAATAAACTCAAATTTTTTAATGAAAACAATATTTCCAAAACAAAATATAGTAATAAAAGTAGCACTGTTCAGCATTTCTACAAATCCCTTTAACATCCGTCTTAATAGAAGACAGCTGGATTTCCCTTGCTGCTTTTGCCTTTAGCCTGTTGAAATATTACTTACCTTGTGGTCTCTGAAAGCCACTGCTGCGCAATCATCAGAAATGAGAATGATGAGCTCAATAAAATCTTAGTATTGTGGTAAAAGTAAATTTTAACTTTTGAATCTCCTGAAACCATCTTTGGTACCCCCAGAGGGTTCCTGGACCACACTTTGAGAACCAAAACACAACGATCTATGTGTAGGAGACAGAAAAAGAAGGGCCCAGGACTCTCAAAGATATACCCATCATCTCACGCAAGACAGCACACAGTAGTTACCTATCTTCTTTTCCAAGATCCCACTATTCAAGGGGTCTCCTTCCTTCCCTACTCTACAGTTGAGAGAGAAACTCAAATTAGCTAATCCTTCCTTGGAACGTGCCACATTTTTATTAGGGGTTTTCTTAAGCTAAAACTCCAGAGCACGGTGTTTCAGTACGCTTTCCAGACCACCCGAGAAGGGCTCCACGCTCTGCCGAGCACGGCAGAAGGCCCCTAGGGAAAGAAGCACGAGCACTGAGTTCTGATCCTGACAGGCTGACCACTGAGCCATTTTCTTCATCTGTAAACTTGAGACCCCTCTGCCGGCTTCTCAGCGCTGTCGAAGCGATGAAAACTAAGACACGATCAAACGAGGTAACGAGGTCGTGACCTGAGCCCACTTTAGGGCCCAAGCACCCGGCTGCTGTGCAGCTGCCCACCGCGCACACCTGTCCTCCGCAGGGACCCCTGGGGTTCTGTCCACCTACTGGACACGGATATGTCCTGTACAGGAGCAACTCTTCCCAGTCCCAGCAAAATGCCCTGAATTCCGGATATGTTCACCCAGGCTGGCACCGTTCCTGTTCCAGACCCCGTTGGACAGCCCCTTTCTTCCCCAGCACCGTCCACGCCCTCCCCGTCCCGCTTCTGTCCCCGCTGCCCATGGACGATGGGACATCGGGAGGTGCGGACTCAAGAAACCGGGGTTTAGAAGCAAAGCCTCAACTGTCCGCCAAGCACCACGCCTGCCGCTGGGGCCCCGCCCTTTCACCCCGACTCGGCAGGCGGCGGTACCCTCCCTGAGGGCCGATGGAGCCGGCAGCGGCCACACATTTGGGGCGAGAGTCCATCACCCCGGAGGTTAGTTGGGCCCTGCCTCTCGCGCGAACCCTCCTCGCCGTCAGCCGGAGCGCACCGGGCGGCGCCCGCGGGGACGCGCCGGGGACACGCCGGCGGACGGGGCACGCGGGGTGCGGCCGCAGCCGCCTCGAGCTACCTGTGCCGGAAGAGGGGGCAGCCGCCCAGGAGCCTGCGCAGCTCATTCTTGAGGCTCCAGAAGTCGCCGTCCAGGTAGCGGTGCAGGGGCGTGTCCCCGAGCCCCAGGGCGGGCGCGGACTCCATGGCGCGGCCGGGTGTCTCACTTTTCTGTGGGAACCGCGGATCCGCTTCCCTCAGGGCTTCCTCCGAGCCGCCTGCCAGTGCCGCCCGTGAGCGCACGCCCGGCGCTCTTTATCCCCACCCCGCGGGCCGTCTCCTCCCCGCTCGCCTCTGCCCCCTCCCTCGCCGGCGCGAGGCCCTCCCCCCACCCGCTCCCAGTGCACCCTGAAAGACCTGCCCGAGGAGTGGGGGCAGTAACTCATCTCTGGCCCTTCTGAGAAACCTCAAATCTGCTGCTGTGCCCTGGGACTTCGGTTTCTGTTGCCCTTGCCCTCTAGTCAATTGTCCCTCCGGTGTGTGGAAGGTAGTATCTGCACCATTGAGGAGAGCTGGTAAGGCGGACATGGAATCCTGGCCGCTCCTAATTGAGACATTTTACTCAGTGGACCTCGGGTGCCAATGTCTTTGCCAGGGCCCCAAGACCCCAAATGACCTGATACCAAGTTAGGTACAGCTCAACTCAAATCTCTTCTTCCCCAAACGGGACATTACCGTACATTCCCATAAGCCTTAGTATTTCTGTAATCTGGAGGTGGCCAACGCCCACCTGCACTGGCAGTCCAGGGTAGCTGGGAGATGCAAACAGAACAATGTTCCCTCACTCCAGTTCCTGGCTGACGCTGACAGAGCATTCACCCCTGTGTGGCCACAGAGGCTTTTGAAGCTCCCAACTTGAAAGAATACATTCAACTTCCACTCTAACTCACGGGACTAGGAAGGGCAGTAGGAATGCTGTTACCACTTTTTTTATAAGCACTGCCCCCCCCCCCCAAGTGATTCTAATGTGATTCCATTAGCTTAGCTGGTCCTCAACTTTGCTGGGTCTACTATGTCACTGGGACATCTGGAAAATTTAAACAAGGTGGGTCACATAAATTATTGTATTGCCAGTTTCTTGATTTCTGTAATTGTACTGTGAATAGATGAATGTTTTTGTTTTTATGAAATGAAAATGGAAGCATTTAGGGGCAAGGGACAACTGAATCAAATGAGAAAAACAAATTGTACATATATGTATATATACATGTGCATATATATAGATAATGTATATAGGTAGTTATATAGATAATTCACATGTACACACATGAATATAAAAATATGTGTACTGTGTGGAATATGTGGGTATATACAGTGTATATATTATGTTATATATAATATAGTATGTTATATATATTATATATACATATATAATATGTAATATACTATATGTAATTAGTATCTATTATATGTAATACTATATGGAATATAGTATGTATTATATATTATATATACATATATAATACTACATATTATATATATAATATACACATGAGGGACAAAAAGAAATAAAATGTACTCCCTGGACTAGTTGACCAGGATTTTCTCAGTTACAAGTAATAAAGTTCTAGTAATAAAAATCAGTTTGAACTCTCTTCAGCAAAATGGAAATACATTGACTCACAAAATTTAAGGCAGGCTTGGACACGCACACTGGGAAGGTGTATGTTCAGAATCAGAAAAATGGGCCAGCTTCCCCAAGTCCATTAGCGCTCTGTCCTTATTCTGCCTCCACAGCAACCTGTTTCTCAGGACAGACCTAACTCTACCAGACAAAAATTCCAAAGGCCAACAGTTCTCAAATCTCATCTTCCTCAGCTTCAGCCACCAAAAGTTCCTTACTTCTCCCTAATTTTGACTTCTAGTGGTTGTGGAAAAGGACTTTGACTGGCTTTAATGTGGATCAAGTATCCACATCTGGCTTTAATGTGGATCAAGTACCCACATCTGGCTGATCAACTAGCAGGGGAGGGAAATTATATAAGGACATAACAACTACTTCCAAGGCCTAGTGGCCCTGGTAGGAAGGGGTCCCACTATACTACCCCATCCAGCTATCCCTGGCATTGTTTTTTGTTTTCGTTTTAATAATTAATGCTTGGTTTGTTTTTTTTTTTTAAGAATTATTGATTTAGCATAAAAAAACTAGGGTGTAGGGCAGAGGTTCAGAGAGGTGAGAGGATTCACCAGAGACAGAGTAGGGAGCAGAACAGGCAGATCCACTGAAATTCATTGTTGAGGGGAGCAGCAGGCGAGGCAGGAGAGGTCTGCAGTGCCATGTTGGTCACCCCCCTGACTAGGGATCAAACTTAGTGCCTAGTGGCTGCAGATAGCTTCATAGTGCTGCGAATTAACCTTGTGCCATCAGGGAGGCCTCCTGGTATTGTTTTTTAACAGACACCTCTTTAATTTTCTGGAATCTTTCCCTAGTACCTTTCCATAGAGAATTCAACCCTAATAGGCAGCTTAACAGAACCAAGCTGCTATCCTCTCCAGAACCCTCAGGTACTTCTAGGCTGCCCTACTTAGTGATACCCAGACATGTTCCCTTCAAGGTCATCAGTAAGAGATGGAAGGTCAAAGGACAGAAGGTAGATGTGCCAGGTCTTTTAGCCCAAGCTCAGAAAACCTTCCCCAACAAGATACCAAAAGGAAGACATAGAAAACAAAGCTGGGTTAAGAATCAGGGTCTGGGCCCTCCCTGATGGCTCAGCAGGTAAAAGCACGGCACTAAGGAGCTAAAACCACTTCAGCATGAGTTGGATCACTGCCCCAGAGATGGGGCAACATGGTGCAACATGGTGCAACAGACCTCTCCTGACCCGCCCACTGCTCCCCTCAGCAGTGTACTTCCTTGATCTTCCTGTTCTGCTCCCCACTCTGTCTCTGGTGAATCCTCTCATTGCCCCTGCCTGTACCCCAGTTCCGTATGCATAAATAAATAAATCTTAAAAAAAGAAAAAAAAAGAATCAGGGTTCTTGCAGGGGGACCTCAAAAAGCAAATGAAAGAAACCAATAGTCATAGGCCCCTCAGAATGTTGCGAGACGCACCATGGGCTATGGGGAGTCCTAGGATCTTTATACAAAAGTGAGGGTTGTAAACAGTTGTTCTTTCTGTGCTGCTCTCATCCCCTTAGCCCAGGTAAGACAGGTGACCCCTCAGGTGGAGCCATGGAAAGAATTCCCACATGCTGTGGCTTTTTGAATCTTGACATGGTGATATGCATCAGGCAGGTAAGTTTTGTTCTAGGTCCTTCTACAGGCAAATGACAAGCAATGCTAACCAACTTGCCCAAGGGCACATGATTTTTAATGGCAGAGAACCCAGGATCACAGGACTGTAAGTTCCCCCCAACCCCATACTGGTCTGGGGGCCTTGGTAGACTTTGCAGACAATGCTTCTCTGGAGGCCTGGGGCATAAACAAGACAGTCTGAGGCTCAGGGTTCTGTGGCAAGGAATAGACTGTTCTCAGAGGAGTTTGGTGTGTTTTGTGGAAATCATGGAACCTTAAATGTCAAGGCTGAGAGCACACTGGAGCTTGTCCAGTCAGTCACTTCCTTTCAGATAAAGACTCTGCAGACCATAGTGCCTACTAAAGTAGCCTAGTTCCACTCTAGGGTTTGAGGAGGAAAATGGGAAGGTTTGGAAAACAAATTTATAGCATCTTTCGTGCTTCCCAGTAATCCCCAGTTTGAATAGTCCGGTGAAGGTAACTGTTCAGATTTACCTCACCTGTCTGTGTGTCACTCATTAAGTCCCTCCTTTTATATTGCCAATGTTTCCAGGAATCCTGAGGGTTTTCTCCCATGTGATCTCCCACTGCCATCCCATTGGACACTGTCCGACTCCCATGAAACCATGGGGTGGAGCCAATAGGTGGTACGTGGACATAGAAGCCAAAAAACACCGCTATCCTTTACGTTGTTGTGAACAGGAATAGTTTGCAGTGGAAAAACTTTGGCTGTCTTTGTTTATTGTTCATCTTAGCTGAGGAGTTAGACAGGTCTCCAGGGATGGGAAGGGAAGAGTCCAGAAATAGCCATCACACTGTCCTCAAGCATGCCCCCTGGCTTCAAATACTACAGCTTCCTGACAGGATCACCAATGACACCTCTCCCTCCTTTACTCTCCAGGACAGTTTTCCTGCACATGCACTCCAGTCGGCACACGCCAGCCCCACCAGACACAGTGGCACAGGCTGAGACTGTTCACAGAGAGCAGTCGGGCATCACAGGCTCCAGTTGACTCTCATTCTTGGCAACAGTCAGGCTATGAACTTGTTGGTGATGTTCCCTGAGTCCCAGAACCAGTTTTGAGGCCAGCTCTGCTTCTTATATTCCTCCTCCAAGAAACAAACTCCTGGTGGAAAGCAGCTTCCCAATGTGAAGTCCATGGACTAATCTGAGTCACACTAGAGATTATCTCTGATATTGCTGTGTAGATAATACCCAGGTTGTGTCATTTACAAAGCAAGTAAAAAACTTGGTATAAAAGGTATAAAACTTACCTTCTGCAATAGGAGAAATGTGTGTATTGTATGTGTACCTTTATTTTTAAAAAGAAATAAGAATAACTCAAAAGCTAATAAAAATTGTTATCTATAGGAGAAAGGAGGGCATGAGGATAGCAGGTAAACCTCTGTGAGCAGATCTTGTTTTATAATTTTGACTTTGGAACTATGGAATGTTTTCATTCAATTAAAAAGTGAAATCTAAAAGAGAAAAAAGTCAATCCCTAAATATAAAACAAACAGAAACAAATATACTCAATTCTATTTCAAGTTGGTGACATAACCACAGAGAAAATTTACTTCAATAAACTTCAAAATTCAGCTGTTTGAGAGGCAAAAAAAAAAAAAACCCACAAAGCAATTCTTTATAATATTCAGTATCTTATTAGTAATAGTGTTATTTTGAAACCAATTTGTATATGCTGTAATACAAAATAAGTAACTAGCTAAGTGACATTAAAATTGAAATTATCAATAAAAAAAGTAACAGAGTTAAACAGGTTAAGGCCAAATCCTGAACTTAACTCCTTGACTATCTTAAATTTGAATTGGAAATAGTACATTGTGTGGTTTCACTTCTATTTTTGAACTTCCTATATAGAGGTGTCTTGTCCTATATAGAATGGAAGCCAGTCTGAATATAGAATGCATGAAGGGTGGGGTCCCTAATCCCAATTAGGGACAATGAGACATGAAGGCTGAGTAGAACTTAATCAAACAAAAAAATGTGAGAGTGTTTCCAGCCATTGCAATTGGCAGGACCACAGGCCAGGCAGGGAGTGGGCAGGGCCATCATGTACGGTTATTTGGGTTGTGTACTGTTCAAGGGTACCACATCTAGGATATACCACAGTGTTTGATAAGGAAGTGCACAAACAGATTATGCACCCTGGTGCTTCTATCACCTCCCTTCCCTCCACACACCAACCCAGATTGTCAAGCATGGCACTCACACTAGGCGAGAATACATTAACAAGCTCATCAGATACACAGGCTCTTGGCTTCAACCTCCACTGACTGGCTTGGGTTGTCCTGAAGTCACTTTTCTCTCCTGCTTGCCAAGAGTAGAGACCAATTACCACCTTGTTACACTCCATGGAGGCTGGGGCTTTCAGCTGTGCACATATGTCTTCATGGATGCAAATTCACACCTACCATATTTGCTTTGAAAAGATGTATAATCATTGATCTGAAATTGTTCTTAGACTTTTTCTTTCTGCTGCCTGGTAAAATATATTGATTTGAAAGAGGCTGGAATAAGTGTTGGTGAGTGAGAAAAAGAAACTTCCCCACTGTTGGTTGGAATGTAAAGTGGTGCAATCTCTGTGGAAAATAGTATGGAGGTTCCCTTAAATTTTTTTTTAAAAATTATCATTTGATCTGACAATACCACTTCTAGATATTACTCTGAATATAAAAGCACTAATATGAAAAGATTTATGTACTCCACATTCATAGCAGTATTATTCACAATATCTGCAAATCAACCTGATGCCCAATGATGGATGAATAGGGAAAAATGATTGTATGTATATAGAAATATGTGTGTATGTATATATATACTCAATGGAATACTCAGCTATTAAAAATGGTGAAAATATGCCCTTTGTGACAATATGGATGGAGCTTGAGGTGATTATACCAAGTGAAATAAATCAGAAAATGAAAGACAGCTACTGGATTTTACTCATTTAAGGAACATAGATAACCAAAGGAAACTGGAAAAACACAACAAAAACAACTCTTAGGCTCTGTGGAAAACATAGTAGTTACCAGACAGGTAGAAGTAAAGGGAGGGTAGAGGAAAGAGTAAGTGATAAGGTAATGGCACTCAATCTGTGGTGGTAGGTGAGTGTGGTATAAGCACATGTCAAGGTGTGAAGTGACCCCCAAATTATGTAGTTTTGTAAGTGAACGGTAAATGAATAAAAAAATGTAATTAAAAAATGAATATACTGATTTATATTTGTATTAGGGAAAGAATTTAGGAGAGATTAGTAGATACAGTTTGAACATTCTTTTGGTCTTTAATTCATATGTAATTTTAGTTTTTTATGTCTAGTTTCTTTACTTTCCAGGCAAAACCACTAGTTTTTTATGGATAAGATTTGAGTTAGACAAGGTTGGAACTAGGCATAAATCCAGTATCATCTACCACCTGATGGACTTTCAATGAACATTTCCTAATTGATGGCCCATACAACGCTAGGCACAAGTTGAAATTTTGAGTTGGTGCAACTAAAGATTTAGTGTTAATTCCTGTGATGGTTAATAGAACCTACCACTGTCTAAAGAGCTCTGTTTGTGCATCTTCTGTGTAATAATCCCTAAAAATTGGATACCTGGGTAGGTTCAAATGATCAGACCTCTAGAAGAAATTCTGGACTCTGAGAACAGCAGGAAGCTTTTTTTTTTTTTTAAGCTCCCAACTTGAGAGTCCCAAAAGCAAAAACAGTCAAATAGCCTCTATAAAAAGAAAGTCAATGATCACACGAATCTTTATATTTTACTTGTATCCTCAAGTGGCTCTTGAAACAAACTTGAGAGGTAGAATGGAAGTTATTAAAGACCAAGAGGCAGAGAATGCAAGGCTGACTCTTTACACAATCCTTGCATAGGAAGTATCAGTATATTACATATTTATTTCTTCTTAGGATATAGAAGCCTTTATAAAGATACCTATTTTTTAATTTCATGATTCCTGAGAACCTGGTCTCCAAAGATTCTAATCCTACAAATACTGAACGCTTTCTTGATGGCATTACAGAATTTAGCCAAACTCTTCTATTCTTATTTGAGTGAATGTAACAGAGCCTTCAGTCCTTCATTCGCACCAGGGCACCCACACAGCACTTCAAATTAGTTACATCTAGCCCAGAGGTCTCCAAGGTGCCAGTCCATCACTTTCATCTACCCTGTTCAATTTACAAAACCAACCAGGAAGTGCCCATCGACGTGCCCTCCCTTGGTAATCACTAAGTCATAACTCACTTAGGTTTTCCTCTGGGTGTTGAAGAATTACTCCGTAACTCTGCTGCAGAATTCTGGATCTGGGAAAATTCTAAGGGCTTCAACAACTGGGTTCTTTACTTACAGTGAGACCGCCTAACAGAAAACTGCAGGAACTAGGTGAGGTGACCTCTTCAGCAGGAAAGGTTTCACACCCACCCACCCCACCCCACCCCCCGGCAGCCCTCGGCCAGAGGCCGGTTATTCCCGCTAAACTCTGCAGCCTTAAACAATGACAGTCTGCCCCTACACGTGGGGCTCTTTCCAGAAGGACTTTGGCTCATGTAGTTAAGCAAAGTGATCTAAAAGGAGCGACTCTCAGGACCCAAGAGCCCAGGCACAGATTTTTTTCCCCTCGGGGACCTCAAGTTGGATATAATTCTCCTATAGTGCCTTCACGGGATGACGCCCTAATCACGTGCTATTGTAAACCCCGATTGCCTATTGCTGAGCCTACCCAGCCCGGCACAGCGCGATCCCCGGAAACCCTTTCCTCCCAAGCTGCGGCGGTGTCTAGGGGTCGAGTCTACGGAAGGAGGAGGAGCTACCTCCCTACGCAAAGTGGGAGGGACTTGGTCTCGTGGCAACGGCCTCGACGATTGGCCGCTAGTCTGCAGCCGCGGCCAATGACCAGCTGCCTTGCAAACGCTCGTCGCGCGTCTGCGGCTGCGCGGGAGATTTGAATCGGCGACTGCTCCTTGCTTGCGGAGCGAGGGGATCTGCAGCCGGCAGGTGTCCCGGTCATGGATACACCGGAAAATGTCTTTCAGTAAGTGTCGGCCTGGTGGGTTTTGGGGACGGGGGTCTTGATCCCAGCTGCAGGCCGCCTCGATGTCTGGGTGCTCGGGTTCCGGCCTGGCGGCCTGCTGGTCCCAGGCCCGGCCCGCCCCGGCCCTGCCTCCTTTCCTCTTCCGCCCCTTTCCCCGGCTTTGGCGTTTGTCCTCACCCCACCCACCCCAAATGGGCCGGGGGCCACTGGCTGGAAAGTGGGAAGAACTTCGAATCGTTCGCGTGTTGGGTGCTCTCCGCTGAGCCCCGAGCGGTGACATCGGTGTCAGTTGGGGGATTGGGGCGAATTGTGAAGTCCTCCGAGCTCTTGTTTATTTGTGATCAGCCCATTCTGGGCACATCGCTGTGGAAGACAAGCCCAACGCAACACTAAACCTAGACCTAGTGTTTTCGTGGAATCTAGGTTTCATAGCACACTTTCATAGAAAAAAAAGAAACGAAAGGTACTTCCAAGTCACTTACTTAAAAATCCTGCTACAGTAGGGAGAAAGCTTAAAATTGCTCTCGTATCCATAATCCCATCGTTTTAAGCCTTCGATTAATAGGCACTTTAAAAGGGGGTGGGGGGAATGGTTATTGTCATTTATGCCAAACTGCTAACAATGTTTGAACTTTCCACTCCTTTGCTTTATACCTCAGTTGATTTATCCAGGCTGTCGCAAAAGCTCTTAAAACAGTTCACTCCTTTATGATAGGAAATAAAACTGATTAGCTTGATTAAATCCTACTCTATGATGGGGTCAGAGAGATATCATTAGGAATAGTGAAAGCAAGAATCTGTTTGCTTTACTTCTTCAATTTCACTCTAAAAGGATTTCACTGTTAGAAGCTTGCTGTCACTCATTTTTAAAGGGAAATTCAGTATTTCTGACCTTATTTGATTTTCTAAAAGACTACTTTGTTCTGGTGATCACGATGTTTTAGTTATTAACTTCATTGTGTATTTGGGTCACTTTCTTGGGAAATGTGGCTAATAATTGAACATGAAGTGGTTACCTTCACCATCCTCCAATTAAATGTATTTTGGGAGAAAAGTTCTGACATTGTAGGGATTGTTGTGCCATCAGGTGTGAGAAGACTCAAAATTTAGTCTTTAAAACTTTTTAAAAACAGTAATATATCTAAATGATTTGAAAAAAGATTTAGAAACACAGAGAGCTACACTTTTCTATTCTTCCATTCCCTCATGTAAGTTTTCCTAATTTTTCATGTATTTCTTTTGTATATGTATTACAATAATATATTAATATCTATGTATTTATGTGTGTTATATAATAATACATACATAATATGTATGTATACCTGTGTGCTTTTGTATACCTTCTGTTCTTGCCTTTATCTCACATACATTCTACCAACAGATAACTTTTTATTTTTGCCTACACTACTCTTGGAGTTCTATCCATATATATGCCCTTTCTTATTCTTTTTGACAGCTATGTAACTTTTCATGTACTATAATTTATCTAAAAAGTCGTTTACTGATGAATACTTGGGTTAATAATCTTTTGCTATTCCGAATAGTGCTGCCATGAAAATTTTTCTATAGATGGCATTTTGCACATATACTGATTTGTCTTCTAGTTTCCCAAAAGTGATTTCTTAGTTCAAAACTAAATCCATGCTAAATTTTGGTAGTTAGTATCAGTGCTTTTAGCAGGGGATATACTACGTGATAGTACCTATTTCTACATTCTTCACTTATTCTGCACCCTTGCTGCATTTTTGCCAATCAAGTGGATAATAAATTGTATCTCTGTCACATCAGTTTCTCTTATGAGAGAGGTTGAGTATTTTTCTGTGAAATCTTTTTGTTCATTTTCAAAATTGGGTTTCCCACGCGCGCACACACACACACACACACACTTTTTAAAAGTTCTGTTTTGCTATCTAGTTTATTATTTCTCTTTTAACAACTTTATTTTATTTGACACTTAGCAGCTTTTTATTTATATGTAGTTTACCTAGCTTTTCTCTTAGGTTCCTGGATTTTGAGTCATTTCATTTGTACAGTGAAATGATGTTTAAGAGAAAGTATTATGTTTAATCCATTTTTAAAAAACAAATCATGTGAGTTCACTGCTGGAAAAATCCATAAGTCTTCTTAGCTTGACTCTCTCACACCTGTTTAACAGTCCATCAGCAAGTTCCATTTTCATTCTCCAAAACAGTACAAATTCCATCCTTGTATCATTCCCATACTAACCCAACTCAGCACCTTGTCACTGGACTCTACTGTAGCTTCTTAAGTAGTTTTCCTCTCTAGTCTTATTCCCCACTCCTTCTTCACTTGAAAGAATAAAATGCAAATTTTAAAGTGTAAACTAGATCTTGTACCCCCTTAGAGAGGCAGGCCTTCCCTGACCATTTGGTCTATCTGCGGCAGTCTGACGCTGTTCATATTTTTGTTTGTTTTCCTAAGTGCTGAGTAACATCATTTTACATGCTGCTTTTTGTTTGTTTACTTCCACTAACACCAGAGTTCCCATGGGGAGCTTTGCTTTACCTGGTTAATTTTTTTTTTTTTTTTAAAGCTATGGTTGGGTATGCAGAAGTAGAAGTAGAAGCAAACAATTCTTTGGAGCTCTAATCCCTGATTTATGAGCATTACCATCATGAGTCCTTCCTGACAAGCTGTTGTTCGAACCATTGAGATCCTGAAGCAAATTCCTATTGGTGGTATCCTGGGTTATCTCATACCCATCCACAGGGTCAGGATCCTTCAGATCTTTTAGCTCAACTTCAGCCAAACCACCTGAGGAGCAATGGGAGATCTGAGGCAGTGTCATAGAGCAGTCTACTTGTAATCGCTGGCCCTCTTGATCATGATTCCTCCCTCACCTTCTGTGTTGCCCTTTAGAAAACAAAAGCCTCAAATCAAGTTGCTGTAATCAGGTAGTTCCCTCTTGCCTCCAGTCTGCTGCTATGAATAATTAGCTGATCGTGGCTGTTTGACCTTGAAGCAGCCAGATGTGCTGAAAGAAGTACAAGGCAGGAAGTAACACTAGTGATTTGGGGGATAAAGTTGGGGCCCTCTTCCCCAGCTACCTCTTTCCAGAAGTTCAAGGACCTTGAATCTTACTTTTTCCCAGAAAAATGTGAACTGCTTCTGAATTTTCTAATTACTTTTGAGTCAATTTTCTTTTAATGTTTACATAATTGATCTTTAAGCTTTCCATTTTAAGATGTAAATGAAATATTGTATAAAATATATCTTTTGCTTTTAGGAATTAGCCTTAATATTGCATGTGCTTATTTTTCTCTGTTCTAGAATGTTTGAAGCCCATATGCAGAGCTATAAGGGTGATGATCCACTTGGTGAATGGGAAAAGTAAGTAAGCATTTAACTTACCTTTTTTCCTTTAAACAAATTATATACAGCCCTAAAAATTAATATCATCCATATTTTTCTAGTTACGTGCAGTGGGTAGAAGAGAATTTTCCTGAGAATAAAGATTATTTGACAACTTTATTAGAACATTTGATGAAAGAATTTTTAGATAAGAAGAGATACCACAATGACCCAAGATTTATCAATTATTGCTTAAAATTTGTAAGTATGTCATACTTTCAGATGTATATACTTTCAAATATATAATCAAATTTGTAATTGAGTTATGCTGTTGCTTTTAAAAATTATTTTAGAATACCTTTTATTTTAATTCCTATATTTCCAGTCATAAATTTTAAAAAGCTTTATGATCAGAGATGTATATTTTCGAAACTTTTGACTTTTGTGTTATAGATTCATTGATTTAATTTTAAAACCGACAAGTCTCTGTGTTTCAAATCTGTATATAAAAGTTACAAAGTGAGGGAGAAACATTAAGTTGAAAGCTTAGTTGGATGAGGAATGTATGAGCAGAAGGGTGACAAGTAAGCAGTCCCAGAACCTGAGAGGGTTCTTGGGAGCAAGTTAAATTCATCATGAACAATTAAAAAACACTAACTTTCAGAAATTAAAATTTAGTACTGAAAGGAAGTTTGGTTCAGATGAGTCTTCAAAAGGTTGCAACTTCTCAATCTTGAAAAATGGGTTAAAGGCAGAAGTCCTGTTAAAATCAGGAGTGGAGTAGCTGGGGTAGGCATGGATTTGTTCACTAAGTTATAGAATATTAGGCTACAATGGCATCGTGCAGAACTTGAGTAGGCCCGTTAAGCCTAAACCCAGTGTACATAATGGGTTATTGTACAACCCACTATCTTGGGAAATAGTATGGCAAATTTGGGGGATAAGGAATATCAAGGAATGGACTCAGCTTAATTCTTAGACTTGTAATCAGAGAACCAGAAGGGCATCCCCTGCACAGTACATCCTAAAGCCTCACGAAGACAGTTCCTTGCTGACCGCCGCGCACGGGCATTCTTGGCAGATTTCCTCTGTTCTTAGTGTTGGCTTTGGGTTTCTGCAGGCTGAGTGCAACAGTGACCTTCTGCAGTTTTTTGAGTTTCTGTACAACCATGGTGTCGGAACCCTGTCATCTCCTCTGTATGTAGCCTGGGCTGGGCATCTGGAAGCCCAGGGAGAACTGCAGCATGCCAGCGCTGTCTTCCGGAGAGGAATTCACAACCAGGCTGAACCTAGAGAGCTGCTGCAGCAGCAGTACAGGTAGTTTGAAAGGCAGACTGTGTGTCACACACTTTGAAATGTGACATTTACGCTTAAAAACATTGTACTGTTATCTTTATGGGGGAATTCTCATTGTTGAAAATGTGGGTATTACCGATGGTAGTCCTGCCCAGGAAAATTACTGTTAATATTTTTTCTTTAAAAAAACACTTATTTTTTAAAGGTTTATTTATTTATGCATAGAGAACTGGCGTACAGGCCAGAGGTGCAGGGGCGGTAAGAGGATTCACCAGAGACAGTGGGGAGCAGAACAGGCAGAAGCAGACTGACGAAGTACACTGCTGAGGGGAGCAGCAGGCGGGTCAGGTGCGCCATGTAGGTCACCTCCAGCGGGGCACCCAACTCATGCTGAAGTGGCTGTAGCTTCTCAGTGCTGTGCTTTAACCTGCTGCACCACCAGGGAGGGCCCTACTGTTAATATTTTGCTGCATTTCCTTTCAATACCTTTTGGCCTCAATTTGTGTATTTTAACAGTAAATCATACTGTATATCTTGTTATACATGCTGAGCTTTATACTACTTTAAAGTAAGTTTGAAATTTTTTGCTACTTTTAATGTGTTGATGAAATATGTCCCAGATTTTAGGTCATAATTTAAAGTTGTTCAATTGAACAAAAAGTTGTTCCCAACTTTTTTGACTTTTGTCAAGAACAACGTGATGACTATCATAATGAACAGCCTTGTTCTTTATAATTTATACTTATTCTGTGATGAAATACACCTCATTTAGAGGATTTTCAGTATGTAGAAAACTAAGAAAAAAACAAACAGGAAAACTTCCAACATTTTTGTTGCCTTTCTTTCCTTTGCTTGTTATGAGATTATAAACATCCTTGACATGCAAATGCTGCTTGTGTCAAGGTCTATTCCCTTTCTAATAAATATTATCGCCTAATATATTTTCCTATCTAGTACTTTCTGATAGAGTCTCAGAATGAAATTGTTGCGTTAGTGTGTATATGAGGAGTTTTAAGGTTTGTGGTCTTCTAACCCAGTTACCAGGCACAAAAGGATCTGCCCTGTTTTGCTGTCCCCTGCTCCAGCAGTGCCTGAGAGCACTTACCTCAGGTGCCCCGCGCCAGCATTTAGTATTCTCATCGTTTCCAGCCTTGCTGCATCGTTTCCAACTGTGATTTCTAACCTTTATTAGAATTTTCAAATATACATTAAAAAAAAACAAAAGTTAGTGTCATGAAGCTCTATTTACTTTTAATAAATATTAACATTTAAACATGTATTTTTTCCTATACTGAACAATTTAAAGCAGGACATCAAAACATTTTACTCTCAAACTGAAACATCCCTAAAAGTGATTTCTTCTCAAAATCTTGCATTGTTTTCACAGCCAACAAAATTTACTATAATACTTCAAAATCACTAAATTTTTAGTCAGTTAATTAAAGTCTTTGTTGTTGTTTTGTCCTTGCTTTGTTTGAACGGAGAGTCGCAGGATCCTGAGTTTGGCTGTATGCACTCTTGCCCGCATTACCCAAAAAGTCAGACTTGGCTGTTGCATGTTACTTGACGGGTTGGGTTGGTTGCTTGGTGCTATGAGAGCTGTAGTTAGCTCTCACCATGAACACTAACATGTCGGCCTCTTGCTATAGTCATGTGGCTTTCCTACTTTCACTTTTCTTCCTACCATTATAGTCATTATTCAGGGTGCCTAAAATAGGGAGGTCAAACACCCATGTTGTAACATTTGCAGACTTGATACCTACATAGAAGAATTTGATTTTGAGGGCTACTGACAAACTAAGCAAAAGGAGAAATTTTTCTAATAATAAATTTTCTAAGTTTAATGGTATGAAGATAGTCCCAGATTTTTTAAAGTTTTGAAATAACTCAAAGATTCAACTTAATATTCTCTCTTGCAATCAGTCTTCACTAATTTATGATAAGCTACCTATCATAGTTAGCTTTAACTTTAATACAGATGTGTATTTAACTGTAAGTTTGTCATCGGTATTGATGCTTTTTCCTACTGTCATTTAGGTTATTTCAGGCACGCCTCACTGAAACCCATTTGCCAGTTCAAGGTAAAATTATGGTTTATAAAATCTCAAAACAGTTAATAATTCCTTTTCTCTCCCCTTACAAAAAACCAAAGTCATCCAGTATTGATTAATTGCATTCTGGGGTAATAAAGAAGTCACCCCGAGTGTAATAAAAATGCCCGCTAAGTAGCCCTGAAGATCAGGGTCTGTCACAGCACCTTCAAAGAGCAGACGTTTAAGAAAAACTTTGATTTCATTGTATATTGAGAATTTTAAAAAATAAATCAAAATTGCCCAATATAGAAGGTAATATTTACCTCAGTCTATCTGGTCTGAATTGAATCAAAAGTATTTAATGAAATTTGTAAAGAATTGTTTTTGTTCTTAGAAATAAAGACTTCATCAATAATTTTTCTCTGTCGTGTTGATTAAAATAAGATTTTACATTTCTTTCAGTCCGTGGGTGCTTTGCATTGGTCAGGAAACTGTCTTAATCATAATTATCTTGTCTAGAAAGTGTTTCCTGCGCCAGTGTGGCTCAGTTGATTTATTTCTTATGCTACTTATTGAAAGATCAGGAGCTGGAGTTGTAATAATTTGATCTAGTGTGATTTTATCGTTACTTCCTTTTTGTCATTCTCTTCCCCAACCTGTAATCTCCCTCCCATAGCTAGAACCTCAGAACCTCTGCATGATGCTCAGACTGTAAACCAAATGATGGCATCAAAATCAAACCCAGGAAACAATTCAGCCTGTGTTCCTAAGACCCAGGTAATAATCACATCTCTAGGCTATGTGGAAACTAGGAATGGTATTGAAACTTATCCAGCTGCTTTTTTTTTTTTTTTTAAGATTTATTTATTTATGCATATAGAACTGGGGTACAGGCCAGAGGTGTGGGGTGGTGAGAGGCTTCACCCGACACAGTGGGGAGCAGAACAGGCAGATCAAGGAAACACACTGCTGAGGGGAACAGCGGGCGGGTCAGGAGAGGTCTGCCACGCCATGTGGTCACCTCCGGGGCAGGCGGGGATCGAACTCATGCGGAAGTGGCTTTAGCTTCTTAGTGCTGCGCTTTAACCCGCTGTGCCACCAGGGAGGGCCCCAGCTGCTTTTTATGTTCCACTTTGGCTTCTCATTTCGTTGACTTTATCTTCCCTGGCTCACCTCAGTGTCAGCCGCTTGGGCCTATGACTGCCTTTTGGGCCAGTTGTGATTTCCCACTGCTCAAATTTTTTTTTGTTCTCTCTGAAAGGATTGTAGCATGCATATGGGTGTTGAGGGAGCTCAGTCTTTTTTGGCAGCTGCCTTCCAAATGGCAGCCAGAACCTTGCTCAATTTCTCTCTTCCTCTTGGCACGGATGTATCTCCCCACCCTTTTCTTGAAGAACTTGAGGGCCTACTTGTCCTTGGAGACCTTGAGCAACTCTATGGCAGGCCACTCTTAGGGGCCACACCTCCCAGATCATGTCCCGGGCACGCTTGGAGTACAGTGCTGCTCTGACAGTCTCGGCTTGGTCACTTTGGGCCCTTGTTGAGGCCACAAACGCAGTCGTGGCTGCTTCTTTGTTATAATGGCTGCTATGATGGTGAAACGCTCAATTATTAAATTTAAATTCCTTTTTCTGACCATAACTTCTTCTGCTTATCTCACCTGGACCCCTACTATATAATCTCCTGACTTCACTTGTTCTTCCAACACCTTTTCTTTTCCCTTGTTCCACTGGCCTCTGTCACATAGATCCAGGAATCCCTGTCTTGCCTCGCATCCACCTGAAGTCACCTCAGCTCTGCTTGAAATACTCAGAGCTTCAAATGAATGAAATGAAGCAGATGAATGCTAGTAGCCATAACCCCAGGGAAGACATTACAATTCCCAGACAATCTGTTTCCATTTTCCCAGTTTACTCTTTATGTTTCCCAGTTTATCTCTTGTGTTTCCCATAATGATTTCAAACCTCACTTTTCTCAAACTCGGGACTAGCTCCCTCTAACATCTCCCTCAGAAGTGGGTGAAAATGTTATTTCAGTGCGACCACAAAATTCTGCAGAAGACACGAGTAATTTTCTACCACCAACCAGTACATGGAGTTGCATCCTTCCCTGCCTTGGCCGTGCTCTCATCCTCCTGGGGATTTTGCCCTGCTGAGTTCTCTTCTTCCCTGATGCCCAAGTCTCTGGCCCTCCGCCTTGTTTCCTTGCATTTTTCCTCTTCATAGCACAGTTGCTCTTTCAGAGTATGCTAAAGGCCTCCTTTAAGCTAATTCCAAGAAAATGCCTTTTTTCTTGGTACACATGTCCAGGTTTTATAAATGTAACACTTCCATTTCTGGAAGTAAAATAAGCATTTACATCCTATACCTGCTTGCCAGCCTCATTGCTGTATCTTACCCCCACTGTCTAGCAAGATGGTCTTATTTGCAGTCACATTTCCAGATCCTTGGTCACCTGTGGTATTCAAAAAATATTTGTGTAGTGAATGAAAGCTAACACAGGAAATTCCTGAGAGTGGAACAGTACTAGAAGTAACTTTTAATGATACATTTTTTAATATAGCCATTTGGAATGTTAATCCCAGACTCACTATAGCCTGATATCTAGACCACAAATAGAAGGGAAATAAGGACCCTTTTTTTCTCTTTTCTACCTAGATTTTTTTTTAAGAGCTTGAAAACATATTTTTTAATATGTATAGATTTACTTTTTTTGTATTTCAGAGTTGATTTTTTTTAAATAATATAATACATTATTTTTACATCATTTTGTGCCTTTTCCCATCTCAGTTGTAATCCCCATGGGCCAATTAGATATTTTTTTAAATCACCTTATTAGATTCTTTAGTTGCAAAAGTTGTCATCAGATGGAGTATGAACTAAAGCTTTAGATGTTAATTGTAGCTTAAGAGGACATAGATAGATTTACCTGATACTAAGAGGGTCCTTAAGTATTTTCATATTGCTTTGTGAAGTAACTTAAGTGATGGTTTCATTTCCAATAAGTGAATGTGTGTACTTTTCTGCCCTTTCAGGGTTCAGAACTTCCTGGAATGCGTTCTTCAACTTGCCCTAAAGAGTCTAATATGTAAGTACAATAAATGTATTCACCTCTTAATTACTTTCTTTCGAGAGCTGCCTTGGTCACTGTTGTAAATAATGCATTTTCCCCCATATAGGGAACAAAGGGTGATCATGATTTCTAAATCAGGATATTCTGCACACCCATCTTTGACAGCCAAAGATGATGTTCAGCAGGTTGTTATGTACTGCAAGGAGAAGCTTATTCGTGGAGAATCAGAATTTTCCTTTGAAGAACTGAGGGCCCAGAAATACAATCAACGGAAAAAGCACGAGCAGTGGGGTAATTGCTCACCTATCACATGAGATGGTCTGATGTCACTTAACATCAGTCACTTAACTCTTGGCTCTGAGAAGTTATATTTTTTTAACAGATAATTGGCTATGCTGGGAAAAAACTGCAAAACATCTCCAGCTCATCCTATCTGCATGGATTTATATATCTGCATCTAACAACTTTAAATCTCTGTGTCAGTTACTTGTATTGTGAAAGAATTAAGTTAGGGACTTAATTGAGAGAGTTCAGAAGCTGATTATTTAAGGTCTGCAACTACTACAAATAAGAGCTTCAGAAGCAGTCCTCTGATCAAAGTGCCATGTTATTTAGGGCTAAATAGTGGATTAAGTTTTGTGCCTCACAGGAAAAGCTGAATTTTAATACCCATGTTTGCATTTGCCTTGCTGTAACAGCATGGACCGTAGAGAGAGGAAAATAAATATTTGGTCCTCTTGGGGCTTTTAGATAGATCATCTAAGTTATTTGAAATGTAGTCATTTATGGCCTTTGTTTTTTGTCCATTACTTCTCATTTAGCTAGTAACTGAGAAAATTGTCTTCTAATATTTATGAAGAATCCATCTTGTGCATGCACATGAGAATTTTCAGATGATTTGATTTGTATGGGATAGGGTTATGTCAGCCATAACCACAAGTGGAACTAACTGACATTTCAAGTGTATTTTACTCTTGTTTCTTTCTACAGCACATAGACCTAATTTATATCTTTTTAAAATGTTTATATCTAAATGAATACAGTCATGATTGTTGTACAAGAAAAGCTTTGTTTCTTACTGTGCTATTGCTAACATATTGTTAATCAACATGTACAATTTTTTGACTTACGCATCCTGAACAGGAAAGTAGCCGTACTTGAATAGTTTAAAGGTAATACACACTTCAGGTCTAATAAAGAACCTTTCACTCATTTTGTGGATATTCTTCTGATAACCCAAGTTTAAACTATTTTTGAAAATCATTTTTTTTATCTTCCCTAAAGTAAATGAAGACAAACATTATATGAAAAGGAAAGAAGCAAATGCTTTTGAAGAACAGCTACTAAAACAGAAAATGGATGAACTTCATAAGAAGTTGCATCAAGCAGCAGAACCATCCCGTGCAAACCTGTCTGCTTCCCAGGAAAGGGCTGAGGTGTGTCTGTGCCCATGTGAAGGCTTCCCATGTCCAGTAACACTGACTTCTATTTTTATTTGTTCCTTTCTGTACCCTATGTTTAGAGTTAATTTTGCCATTAATTTAGCTACTGGCTTTCTGAATTTTAAAAATAGTTTCACACAAAATATGTTAAACATATGAAATCAGAAATGGAAGTTACGGAACAGAATGCAGTGTATTGTACATCTGTGTTTATATACACACATTTATGTATTAGTTATACAAAATCTTTTTTGGTTTTGGGGGGATGTTGTGGGGGTACTTTGGCACAATAACTACTATATACAATAAGAATTTGAGGCCCTCCCTGGTGGTGCAGCGGGTTAAAACAGCACTGAGAAGCTAAAGCCACTTCCGCATGAGTTCAATCCCTCCCCGCCGGGGAGGTGACCACATGGCGTGGCAGACCTCTCCTGACCCGCCCGCTGCTCCCCTCAGCAGTGTACTTCGTCCATCTGCCTGTTCTGCTCCCCACTCTGTCTCTGGTGAAGCCTCTCACCGCCCCTCAGCCTCTAGCCTATACCCCAGTTCTGTATGCACAGATAAATACATCTCTAAAAAAAAAAAAGAATTTGAGCATCATAATTTCATTCATCATTTAGATGTATTTTCTCTTTGCCATTGTTTCATGATAGAAGAGAGCCACGTGTATTTTCTTGAAATTGCTAGTGGATGAAAAATATTAATGGATGGGATAGATTTGGAATAAACTAATTTAACCTTTACAGTAGTTGCATAAACTTTTACATAGTCTCTGTCCATCTGATATAATGAAGATGAAATACTTATTTTTTTCACATTTTTTGAAAATTATAAAGTAGGTGACTGTCTGATTTTAAAAATCATGTGAAAGATATGTTTATATGCATGTATTTGTGTGTAGATATATGTGTGTTTGTTTGTTTATGCAAATGAATGTTTGCCTTCACTGCTAGTTACTATCGTTTCCATTTTCCCACACCTTTAATATATATGAACACACATAAATGTCAATGCAGTTGAAATTTCTGCATAAGACTTACTTGCTTCTTTTTTCTATTTAACCGGTCTTGCGTCTTTGTCACTGTCAGCTCCAAGTGCTCTAGTTCACTTTATCTGCAGCACTGCCTCTGTCATTCCTTACAGGAGGCAGGTGTCACACGGAAACTCTTATAAAAGCCACGCTGCAGTGAGCAACTTGTACACGTGAGATTATTTCTCTCAAAAAGTACAATTGCTGCCTTGAGGCCTGTACACTGAAAATACTATCAGTCTGCTCTCCAAAAATTTGTCATTTTATACTCACATTAATAGTGAATACAAGTTCTATTTGTTTATACATGTGGTTAACAGCTATCCTGGGTCTTTTCAGTTATGTGATGTCTTTTAATTAGATAAATTTGGATTTTTAAAAATGTGTTTAGTGGCTACCTGTTTTTCTTTAACTTGATGTACCTTGTTCATTTTTCTATTTAATTGTTTCATTTTTTCTTATTATTTAGATTTCCATTCTTCTGTATACTAATGTTTCTCCCTGGATAATTCCAAGAAATTTTTTAAATAATTGTCCTGTTGTTTTCTTTTGCTGTATTTTCTTGATGTCTAGCAATTTATCTCCTGGAGAAACTAATAACTCAAAAATATATAATTACAGTTTGAGTATATGTGAGTAGAAAAACAAAGATCTCAGTTCAGAGCTTATTATGCTTCCAGTTGTGAGCCTCACATTCTTGACAGCTCTTATAACAGTTGATTCTCACTCTGCCTTTCTGTTAAAGGAAAGATGGCTACCAAAGGTATTTTAATGAAAGTGATCCTGTTATGGGCATTTGATAACATTGATTTGTTGGCCTTGACCCAAAATTAAGTAAAGAGAAACACAGTGGTTCTTGAATACTGGTAAGAGTGAAGGGCCTGCTTGTTCAGTGGTTAGAAGTATCAGCTGCCAGTTCAGTCTGTGGTTAAGAAGCTAGAAAAGCGTCCCTCATGTAGAGTGTTTTGTTTGTTTGTTTGTTTGTTTGTTTGTTTTAATTGTTGGCCACTCATTGCAGAATACCCAAAGAGGTAAGAAGATGGTGCCTTAAAGGGAAAGGAATTTCCTGAACACAGATGCCATTATTTGAAAAGCTATAATACCTCTTTAGTACTGTTCTGGACTTAATAACCTTATTTTTGTCTGTTTGTTTCACATGAAAGGTTAATCCAGCAGTTATAAGGCCAAGTGCAGGCTCTCAGCAGGAACTGAGAACTCCATCTCTGACAGCCATCGATCTGCAGACCTCAAAGACTATGGGAGAAAGACCAAGAGAGACAACTCCTGTCATTCCTCTCATGGCACACAGTGCCCCTGTTGCATTGGTGCCCCCAGCCGCGAGCCAGAGTATAGCTCCCCCTGTTCCTTTGACAGCTCAGGCAGGTGCAGATTCTATACTTGCAGTTGCCACAAAAGATGCCAGGTAAGCTAATGGTAGCTAATGGGTCTAGTAATGTGAATGGCATTTACCAGCTTCTTTCCATGAGCTGCAAAATCAAGAACTATATGTGAAAACAACCATTCCTGTTTTTAAAAATGATTTTTAGATGGGCCTATCAGAACAGTAGCCTCAAATCTTTCAGACTTATTTATTCCATGCTTCTTTTATTTTACTTCATACTTGTCTCTTGAATTTAATGCCCTGAAACAATTTTTTGCAGCTAAATTATATACAGCTGTTAAATGTAAATTGTCTGTTACTGACCATGACTGAATACTCTCGGTGGTCATTACTATGGAGCAGGGCCCTGAAGAGTGTTCTTCTTGTCTTTCTTCTATTTTCTCCCAGGAACATAACCATTTTATTGACTCATTAGAAAGAGTAAAAGCCACGGTGTAACTTGTATCCTTCCCTTGGACTAAACCCTTAACACAGATGATAGTTATTAAGTACTATGTCTCCATGTCCAAGGTTACTTTCTCAATGATTTCTAACAGAAATAAGATCTTAAATCACCATTTTTTTTTCACTCATATTAGGAATAATGCAGACCACTGTCATGTATCAAACCTTATATATAAGAAGAGGATTGTCCTGTAGGGGCTATCACTCTTTTAGTTCTTAATTTCACAACTATAAAGTGATTAAAATGGCAGTAGTGATAGTCACCATGGAAATGAGGGATGCCTAGCAGAGATGGAGTCACGAGACTCTGGGAGCCAGACATAGATGCCCCTTGGAAACTGAACCTCTTTAACCTAAACGACATGTAGTCCTCAGAAGCACCTCAGACTGACCCTGAGCCTGGCCCAAGCAAAGGAGTGGATGGGCCTTCCCAGTGCTCTCAGCAGCCTGTGCCGCTGACCATAGCAAAGAGAGGGCACCTTTCTCTGGAGTCCATATAAAAACTCGTGTTTTTATGTCCATGTAGTAGGAATTTTTTTACTTAAAAGTTCTTTGCACTTTCAACTTTACATCTTAACAGAGTCCATGAAGGGCATTATGGCAAAGTTAAATCCACAAGTGAGGTCCCCTAGCACAACTGTCCTGCACACTGGCTGTGACAAGTAAATGCCTTACGGACCTTCTTCCTTGATTAATGGCTACAGTCTAAAGAATCAAGCACTGAGGATACTGGCGCCTCAGAAAGTGCCCTTGTGACTCAAGCACACCGTGCTTTTCCCATCACAACTCAACCACATTGGGCTGTGCCAGGCTTTAGCCTGTGTAGTAAACCGGACCATTTGCGCCAGGGAAGCCCTTATCCCATCCTGCTGTATGTAGGAAGACTCAAGGGTATTAAATTGTGGAATCACTGTCATGCAAACACTAGTAACTGGCCTTTGTAAGAATTCTTTTCCTCAAAGGAAAGAAAAACCAAAACACTTTATTCACTTATGTTAGAGACCTAATCAATTTCATCTGTATTTTACCAACAGGCTTATAATTGCTGATGTCTCTGTACTGTTCTTAGTGCTGTGCTTTAACCCGCTGCGCCACCAGGGAGGGCCCTTTGTACTGTTCTTAAGTGTTAATGTGTCTCAAGAGTTTTCTCTTCTAGATGTGTGATTGCAAGTACTCATGAATTCAAGCCACAGAGTGAAGCTAAGATAAAAGAAGGTAATGTTTAATCAAATTAACTTGTCTCTGGCATGCTTGGCCAGATTCCTCTAGCTTACTCAGAGGTCTTTTTGGTGACTGTGGTTTTAGGTAGACTTCAGACCTTAATGAACCTGAGTGTTAACTTCCTATTCTTAGAATGTAGTGCCAAATCATTTCAAATGAAGGTAGAAATCGCCTTGATAGTCATACCTGACTAGTTAGAATCCTTTGGGAACTTAATTTTTGCAAACTTTTCTATAAAATTTCTCAAGATTACTCTCAAGCAAGAGTCATCTTTAATGAGCTGTGAGTTAGAAAAGGTGACAGAAGTTAATTAAGGGTGTTCTACTTTTATTTGGCAGTACTTCACTAGAGGTATTTACATGAGAGGTGAGCTTTATATATAAAATAAATAATAATAAAATAAGACGTGAGTTGGACATTTACTTTCCATCCCTTCCATGCGGCTGTCACATCCTTTCCAGTGGAAGGTTGTGGGAAGCAGAGCTACTTGAAACAGCTGGTGGTACCTACTTTTTATCCAAGACTTAGTGATCCCTTACTGTTCTAGGTAGGTAAGGGTGCTATCATGAACACAAGGACAAAGTCCTCACCCTTTGGAAGGAAAAGAAGTGTTTTCCTTGGGGATGAGACTGAGTTTCAGAAGTAAAAGCCCACAGAGAGCTACCTGGACACAGAAGAAACATCAAGGGAATATCTTTGTCAGTCTCTGAGCACAGCCAAGAGGTCAGCCTGGCTGGAGTGCATTGGTGAGGAGGACACACAGAGCCCAGGTTGTGCAGGACTTTATGTCCCTTCCTCTGGACTCCATGAGTGAGACAGAAAGCTATTTATACGATGCTATTTATGACAAGGCTGCTCATTTGATATGATCTTTTTTTTTTTAAGATTTATTTATTTATGTATACAGAACTGGGTCCAGAGGTGTGGGGGGTGAGAGGAGTCACCAGAGCAGAGTGGGGAGCAGAACAGGCAGATTACTGAAAAACACTGCTGAGGGGAGCAGTGGGTGGGTTAAGAGAGGTCTGCCACACCATGTGGATCACCTCCAGGCTGGGGGTCAAACTTGTACTGCAGTGGCTGCAGATAGCTTCATTCATTAGTGCTGTGCTTTAACCCATTGCACCACCAGGGAGGACCCCATTTGATATAATCTTAATGCAAGTCATTTAACTTGTGACCTTTCATTTCCTTTTTTGTAAAAGGGTAATTCTTATTTACCTACGTCATGGAACTATTATGAATATGAAAACAAAGACTTAAAAATACTATAGTAATGGAAGTCTTTAGTGATAATTATCAATAATAAAATGTTTTATTATAATAAGTTTCTTAAATGATGTATCTTCTGAATTATTCTAATTTCCCTACTGATAATGAATATTGTCTCCATTTCTTGAATAGGGAGTGAAACACACAAGATTGTCAGCACAAGTTCCTTTCACACAACTCCAAATACATCATTGGGCCTGGTTCAAGCAACACCATCCAAGGTGCAGCCATCACCCACCGTGCACACAAAAGAAGCATTGGGTAAATAAACATTTGTTTGGATACATAGCATCTGACCACAAATTAAATCACCTTTGCACCCATGTTCATGGTTATTCTTTCTGTTCTTTTGAAGGTCTCATCATGAATATGTTTCAGGTTCCTACGCTTCCTGATACTTCTAATGACAAAGATGAATGGCCATCTCTTGATCAAAAGGAAGACATATTTGAAGCCCAGTTCCAAAGTAATAACACTGTCTAAGCTACTAAGGGCATAGCTTTAGGGTTCCACAAAAATATCAAGAACTGTACAAGATGTGAGCTGCTCTTGATTAGCTTGTCACATAAGGGCAGGGAATGTGTGAATTAAAAAGTATCCTAGTGTTTGACAAAGAACCCAATGTGTGTTATGGGTTTATTTTGCTTTTAGAATGAATAACAATAAATGCTAAAGAACAGACTTCTGTGTGGGAAGGGCTGAGTACTTGGGGTTTGACTTGAGCCTCACCTGGCAGTCAGGGCATTCAGGGAAACCAAGGTATTATGGTTAAAAAAAGAGGATCCAGCTAGACTCAGGATTTGAAATATAAAGCTAAGATGTTAATTGTCTCTTATGGGTAATAGAAAACAAAGATGCTAAAGGCTTTCTCAGTGAACCAGGAGGCAACAGCCCTGTTCCAGGAGAATGAGGAACACTGCTTTACATGTGATGGGAAGGCAAAGGGCGGAGGCTTAGTGCTCGCCCTGTGATCCTAACTCGGTCACTGTGGTTGTTTGTAGTTGAAGTTTTGCCTAAGAGTGTTTCTTCCCTAATGCAGTAATTGAATACTCTTTTTCTCTTGCAGACAATGAAGGGTCTTCTGAGGCTAGAGGAGTCAGTAAGATTATCTCATCCTTGTCATCTGCCCCTTTTGTGTTTGAAGATGGAAACAAAGAAAATTACGGGTAGAGAAACATCTAGTTAATAGAACATTAGGGGAGAGTCCTAAGTCTCAGTGACATGGGTGCTGCAGAGGTCCCTGGGACTCCGGGCAGTGAGGTGATAGGAGAATGTGACGTGCCCATCAGATGGTCTGGCCTCCAGTCTCAGCTCTGTCCATCATGAGCCTGTGACCACTTGCCTAGAAGATTGTTACTAAGGTTTTGCAGATCTTCAGTGCTCTGCAGGAGTTAGAGAAAGCTGATGCCACACAAAGCTCCCCCTACTCCTTAACAAAAGCATGTGTTGAAAAGGAAGTCTGGGGTTATAAATTATTAGAGAACTGAGGAATTCTATTGACTTTCTATTTTATTTTATTAGCTGTGAAAGAATTCACCAATAAAGGGATCTGTACATGCTGTGTTTACATTTGTAGGACTGGTAAAGCAGGAAAAGAGTGACTTACTTCTGGGCAGGCAGCAGAGAATGTTCCAATAGAGGACCCTGTATGGGGGTGCAGGAATTTTCACTTAGTGGTTTAAACCACAGAGAGAGGTGTCAATGTGACAGAGGTATCATGGGACAGAGAGGATTCGTATTGCGGTAAAAAGAGAGGGGGCCTAACTAGCCCTCAGACATTCCACAGCTGGACCACGCACTGGAAATAAGAAATAAAATACTGGTGTTTGTGACATTCTGCTGGCCATGGCTCTGACTCGTTTGTCCCTAAAACTTTAACTCAGCATAAAAAAAATTTCTGTATTTCCCACCTTTACTTAGCTAACTATAGATCTTTTATATGCATAGTTGAGCTTACACTCAGTTTTGTTACAACTGCTGTAAAAGTAAGGACAGGGTACATATATACTAACTAATGGAATAGGACAAATGGAGAATGTCTTACACTTACAGATGGAGAATGTATCTAACACTCACTTAGGTGGCAGCATTTGTATTTTTAAGCACACTACTTACATTTTCGCAAATCTTGCCTTAGGTTACCACAGCCTAAAAATAAACCAACAGGAGCCAGGACATTTGGAGAACGCTCTTTGAGCAGATTTCCTTCAAAACCAAATGTAAGTCAATCTCTGATTCATCCATGAATCGTTTCTTACAATGCTTTGCTCTTCGTTTTACCATATTAATGTGCCAGTCAAATGAGGCTTTAGCTATAAAACTGTACTGAAAAATATAGTGTCATGGACAGTGTGCTTTTGAACAATATTATTCTGTAACCATTTGAATATTGTGTGCTAGGCACTATATGTTTGATTATGAATGAATATGACATGATCTTTCCCTTGAGGGCCTACCCTATAGACAGGAGGAATGAATGACTGGGAAGACATGTATTTTTTCCTGGACCTGTAGTGGGATATTAAAACATCTGAATTAAACAGGAGTGGTCTGCCATCACCAGCATACCTAACACAAGCATCACCTATTTGCTGAGCCAGCATTCTGTACACACAGCTGTTGTGTCCAGCAAACAGTACTGAGTGTACCTCAGGATGTATCTTCTCCATTCCCCCCAGCCTGGCCTCTGGCTGCCATGTATCAGAGGGTAGCACTGAAGAGCTACATGAAATTGGGGGCTTAACTCCATGATGGATTCTTTTGAATAAATTATCATCCGACCCTCTAATCCTTCTGATGAACTTTTGACCTTCTTAAAAATTTCCCCAAAAATGGAATGGATTTCAACTATAGTGACATCATTTCATATAGATAAACTTATTGAATCATTCATCTACCTATGCTTTTAGCTGGGGAGAAAAAAAAAAAAAAAACAGTGAATTTTCTGCATATCCTGGTCCTAAGCATGTGCCAAGTGGTTTACTCTGTGATCATCTGCCAGTGTTGGAAGAGAAATGGTGGAATCTATGAGGACTATCCAATAAATACAGAAATTTGGGTGACATTTTCTTAGCAGCCAAAGAGCTTTGTTGTGTGATTCTGATTCAGCAGTTTCTGTCTGTGTGTAGGCTCTAAATCTTGATTATTGTATTCTTGGAGAAATAGCTGATTCTAGGGCTGGAACAGGAAAAATACAACATGGGCCTGGAGCATTTTATAGTGCCAAGAAGCAAGGAAGTGCTTATACTTAGCAAAAGAACAAGGAACCACCTGAACAAGCCAATGAAAGAATTTGAACCAGAACAAATTTAAATCAGAAAGTATGTAGAACAAGGGAGAATCAGAGTATAACCCAAGTAAAATAAATATCTATATTGATACAAATGGGGAAGAACAAACTTCCTTATAGAAGAATTCTAAGTAGTGTAGAAGGAATGAGTAGCAATAGAAAATAACTAATGAATACTAAAATTAGTGTTGCCCCCCTCAGCAGTGTATTTCAGTAGACCTGCCTGTTCTGCTCCCCACTCTGTCTCCGGTGAAGCCTCTCACACCCGTGCAACTCTGGCCTATACCCCAGCTCTTGTATGCATAACTAAATAAATAAATCTTAAAAAGGAGGGGGGGGCACTTTGCCCCTGATGTTCTTCCCAAAAATCTTATCACCAATCTCATCATGACAAAACATCAGATAGAATTTGGAGGACATTCCAGAGTGACACCAGTATTCAAAGGTGTTGTTACCCTGAGAAAGACCAATAAACTGGCCTTGATTAGAGGAGACCGAGGAGACATAATGATTACTGGCTAGATGCAACATGGTAGTCACAGTGGGTCCTGGAATAGAAAAGGAACATTAGTAGAAAAATGGAATACAGATAATGTCAACAGTTACTAATATTAAGTTTTTTTACAGAGGAAGCCTGATGAAGAGTCTGTGAGCTCTACTATCTTTCTAACTCCTTTGTAAATCAAGACTTTAAAAAATTAAAAATTAAAAAACTGGAAAGCAAAAACATGACCCCTTCCTGGAGTGTGCACACCCTTCCCCTGAGTTGTGTAAAAGACCAAGTGTCGCAGTTGAGAGGGAAGAACAGAACATGGTGTCACTGGAAACATGTCAGCCTGGGTTGTATTGTGATAATTCCTCATGTTGTTGGATCTTAAAAAATGTTACAGTGTTAAACTTCATGGACAACACGTAGACACTTCTTTTCAATTTATCTTTCATGGTAGGAAGTACCTCATACTGAAGAGTTTTTGGACGATTCAACTATCTGGGGAATCCGCTGCAACAAAACTCTGGCACCCAGTCCTAAGAATGCAGGAGACTTCACCTCAGCTGCACAGCTTGCGTCTACACCTTTCCACAAGCTTCCAGTGGACGCTCTAGAAGATAAAGGTGTGTGTTATGCTATTTGGGTGTCATCTTTAGTTCTTTCAGGATTATAGTTTTCTTCATGAAAAGTTTAAAATCATGATTTTTGATAAGTAACAAAGAGCAAATTATAGATATGTGTCTACAAATTTTATTCATTTAGAGATATACCCAATTACTATAACTCAACATATCATTTTCTTAGTTTTTTAGTGATTTAATGTTAAAAGAATAATGACAAAATTCATAAATGGTCCTTATTTCCTGCGAACATGTTACTACTAGATAAAAGATCTTTTTATATCTAAATTGAATCTAAATATATGATACATTGAGCACAGATAATTATTACCTATTAAGTACCAAATTGAAAAATATATGAGCCGAGACCCTTTACTAGTCTGATGACTACTGATTTACTCGCCAAACTCTTTTCACTGCTAGCATTTTTTTTGACAAGTAACAATTGTTTACCAAAGCATCCCATTGAAGAGCTGCTAAAGAATTTCATACCCCTCCATGGAAGCATATTTTAATGTGTAGATTTTATTTCATATTCCATTTCTCAGGTTTCAGGATTTTACTTACTAATTTTTACTATTTTATATATATTTTACCTCGTTCTTCATTTTTGGACAGTGTATGCTTTATCATCTCGTGAATGGCCCCCAAGAAATTCCCACCACCAAGTCACCTGTGCACCATCACTGTAGCCCCTTGTGCTCTTCCCACCCCCTATTGTAAATTGTGCTGCAGTAAACATAGGGGTGCAAAAACATGTATATTTTAAAATAGGGAATAAAATAATTTTCTTAGAGGACTAGTCCAGTTTTTTGTTTTAGTTTTTTGGGGGTTTTTTCCCCCCCTAAATTTTCGAGGAGAGTCAACTGAAACTTAGATAATTGCCAAGTGCCATTATACGCTTGCCACTTTAATACAAAAATTTATGAACTTTTTCCATTCAGGAAATCTAGTTCAGTCAGAAGTCTGACAAAAGTCAATATTATCTGTCCTTGGATTGTTTGCCACTTCGGTTGTACAGTTAATGTTCTAGTACCTAGAAATATCAGCACCTATTTGGTAAGGTATTATCTGGTGAAATTTAATTCATTGTAATAGTTGGCTCTATGTAGTATCTACATCACTTGGTAGAAAGGTATTCTTTATTTCTGCCCTATCTAGTTTGCCTATCAATAGTTTCTTGTTTGTTTTTACGTTAAAAGGAGTAAGGTGTAAATATTGCTAGGTAATATCTTAATGTAACATTTCAAATCACTTCAGTGAAATAAATGCGAACTGACTAAATAAAGTAGATTTCTCTAAAAGACGCCAAAATCTCTGCCCTCCAGAAGTGGCAGCCTTTACTCTCCAAGTCCTTGACATGAGGGTCTCCTCAAGCAGGGTGTGCCCTGCTGCCCATACCACTACCTTTCCACGTTGGACCTTCCACTCTCTAGTCCCTTTTCTTTTGAAGGATTGTACGGATTAAGTGTATCAAGCTGAAATAGTCACAAGTATTAGAATTTAGGTGTAGTGTTTATTTCTTTCAATTTTTAATCTTGTAGCTCATTTACCATGGAACACTTTTTGAATTATAATACATATCAATGTAAAAAGTGATTCTAGACTTTATAACCATATAAAATTGTATGTCTATGCACATGGCATATAATGTGTCTCTAATTTATTATGTATTTTAGAAAATGTACTAGCAAAACAGTACACCTACATGACTTTGGATTTTGGTGCAGAAAATATGGCAGGACCCTCAAAAGACAGGAAATTCAGGTACTGTGATGGTGTATGTGGTGCTGTTACTCTCCATTTTAATTCTAGCTTTGTTTTTTAATCTATGATACAATACCTATTCCCAACCCTGAAAAGCTAATAGTTTTTAATTGACTTACAGTGAAGGAGTTAAGGCAGAAGTTACTTTCTGTCAATAGAAATACAATGATTAATCTAAATACTTGATACATTAGGGGGTTGAGAGAGAGTGGGTAGCAGAGAATCCCCATGGGAACATTTTCTGTGACTAGTTTTTCATTTTGGAATCATAACTGCCAACCCTGTCACCAGCTAAAGACCATGACACATGAAGACTGTTGCAGAGCTGAGCAGACACATGGTTGCTTTCTTATACCAAGCATTACAAGTAAGAAAATCAGTAGCTTTCTTTTAAGAATAAGAAGTTAGAATGTTTGAGCCATTTTGGTGTTTGTGCAAAGATCAGACTTAAGATACATTAAGGATGAGAAGTATGAGAAGGATACTCCACCTCTGTGATACTCTCCCTAAAAGCCAGCACTCATGGTCTAGTCATGAGGAAAACATCAGAGAAACCCAAATTGAGGGACATTCTACAGAATACCTGGCCAGCACTCCTCAAAACTGTCAAGGTTTTGAGAAACTAGGAAAGATGAGGGAACTGTCACAGAAAGAAGACAGTGAGGAAAGTTCCGCTGAAAGCACATGGCATCCCACATTGGGTCCCGGAGCAGAAAAGGGCTTTGTGGAAATGCTGATGAGATGGAATGATGTCCGCAGGTCGATTAATAGCAATGTGACAAGTGATGGTTTGTTAGTTTAGACAAAGCACAGCTATATAACATTAGGGAAAATAAAGGGAGACATGTGGGAATTCTCTGTGGTCTATGCTATGACCCCTTAATATCACCAAAAGGAAAATATTTTTTAAAAATCCACAGTAGGAAAAAAGTGCTTGTGACCGAGTGAAAATGCAAGGCGAAGCTGCGTGTATAAACTCATTTGTGTATGTGTGGCTGTAACTTGGGGACAGCGTGTGGGTGAAGGTGCATGCACCACCTGCTCTTGTGCGGATGAGCAAAGTCACCGCCAACACGGAACTGACAAATGCTGAGCCGTTGCTCCTTCTACATGGTTAGTGTCCTCCAAGCCTCTGGCCACATTTTAGGTAAACACACTTTACTTAAATTTCATTGTTGATTTCATTACCATTAAGCTTCCAACCAACAGCCCTGGGACTCAGGCCTGACCCAGGCTTACCTATCACATGTGACCTCTATGCGGCACACCACAGCCTCCTTAGGCGTAGCAACACTGGTGCTGCAGCATTACATGTGGAAACCATTTTACCCTGCAAAACCACCAACAAAAAGTAAATGCAAGCAAAAAAAGTATTTTAAAGTACTGCAAAGGACACCTGTTTATGGTATAAGAGCTACAGCATGAAAGCAGAGGATCGCCTCAGCCAGCCCTCCTTGGGAACATGCATCCTGGGTAATGCAGAGTCTTCAGTGTTCTGCATGCCCGTGGAAGACTGCAGAAACACCATGAAGACTGACGTGGGGTTACTGATAAATTTTAGCTTCTACATGAATTCGCAAATAAGGAAGCCATGAGTAGGGATCAACTGTGTGTGCATACGTACTGTATTTGATTTATGATTGACATTTCTGTCTCAATGTTGTAAAAATGTTATTTATTTTTGGAACAGTCAGTCTGGATGATGACAGTGGTGTATAGATGAGAGATGAAATACACCCTTTCCTAACACCGTTTCCCACCAGAGAAGATCCACTATCACCTCACTTGTTTACTGGACGTATTACATGTTTATGATTTTATTTCTACTCATAGTAGATAATTATTTACGGATTTTAGTTTGCCTAAAGAAAATGCTTCAATCAACTCTTTATGATGCAATTTTGAAATGTCACTCCTAATAGAAAAAGAACTATTGTGGGACTTTTATGTGATCCACTAAGCTTCTCATCATGATGTATTTTGTTTTCTCTTCCACCCTTTTAACACATCCAGTCTGATTCAGGAGCAAAGCCCAGAAGCAGCACTCCCCGCCAGTGTATCTCCAGCATCTTCGCTCTGCGTGAGCCAGCCTGCTGTGAGTGATAAGCTGACCAGCGAGGCAGAGCAGAGCCTGGAGGCTTGCAGACTCACAGATACTGACCCCGCCTCTGCCATGGAACCTCCTGGTGTCGGTGTTGGGCTTCCAGGAGAGCTAATGCAGACCAGTTGCCTTGGGAATGTCAGTGCCCCAAGTACGAACAGATGTTCAGTCTTGACTGTCAATGAGTCAGGAGAATAACGTGGTAAAATTTGCTCCGTTAGGAAGCTCTAAGAGCAAGGCCTTGCATGCCCTTGAGTAGGAAACAGCTCTAATATGGCCTCACTGCCTCACAGTATAGAACAGTGGGCACACTCAACGGGCGAATCAGTCTGTGTGGATGGTAAAAGGCATCAAAATAACTACTTGTGGAGGAGAGAATTGGAATCTAAGGGCCTACTCTGTGCCAGGCATGTAATCTAATACTGTTATCCCCATTTCATAGAAAAATAAACCAAGTCTCAGGGTAAAGGAATGCTCTCCACCCCCTTCACTCAGTCTTGCATAAGTGATTAAGAGGGTAGACTATGGAGATAGACTGATTAAGTTCTCACCCTAGCTTCCCTTCTTCATCGGGGATGTGATCTAACCAAGGTGACTTTAATTTTCTATGTCCCTCTTCCTGTTTATAAGGTGGAGGGAACTACTTAAGAGTCTTACCACTTAGTGGCACTGCTAGAGAGTCTTACTATAAGGGCCAAATAAGTCACTAAGGACAAAGAATCCAAAAGAGTGTCCTCCATGTGCATAGTGCTAAGGAAGTCTTAATCATGCTGAAATAATCTGATCTCTCCAATACTAGAATTATTTTTGGTAGCATTCTAAATTGGACAGAAACTTTTCCCTTTAGAAATGATTTCTTTTTTGTGGACACAAATTACATCTCATACAATGTCCAAGTCTGCCTTTAAGACATGTAATCATTGTGTTACAGGCAGGTGAGAGAAACTTGGTGTGCTTATGTTCTTAGTATCGCTATCTTAAGTTTGTAGATCTAAATGACAAAGAATGAACTGTACCGAACTATCCAGCTTCATGTCTGACACTTCTTTATTATTTGAATCAACAGTCCTGGAAGACAGAGTTTTGAAAGCTTATGTAGTCAGTGTCTGTACTTGCTTTATCTAATATTTCTGCAGTAAAATTCTTCGGTACTGATTTTTTTTTTTGTGCCTATTCCTTTAAGACTTCACTGTTGAGAACCCATGGGATGAAAAGTTGATTCTCAAGCTTTTATCTGGCCTTTCTAAACCAGTGAGTTCCTATGCAAATACTTATGAATGGCATTGTAATCTTCCAGCCATCAAGCCCAAGACTGAATTTCAATTGGGTAAGAATTACATGTTAATAAAACTTTAAGGTCTTCCTCTCTGGTACTTCATGTGTGTGATTCTCCTGACTCCACCACCACCCCTACCACCGATCCTACCACCCTTCCCTGCTTCCAATAAAGAGCTTTATCTAGAGTATTAAGTGGAGAACATTTTGTTAAGCCATCACTAGAGGATTTTTTACTGCTGTGAGAATATAACTGAAAGATGGCAATTTGGCAGTCTCTATCCATATTTAAAATGCTTGTACTCTTAAAAGACCCAGAGATGTACTTTCAAGAATTTCCTGCATAAGTATTGCATACATACAAAAATGACCAGTGCATGTAAACAACAAATTGAAGCACCATAACTATCTGCAGGAACCACTTCATAAGTCAAGAAACATCTCTGCAGCAAAAGATAGCTCACTGCTGCCTGGGAATGATTACAAAGACTGCTATTAAGTGGAAGAACAGACTAACATTTTATGATGCATTTTATTTCTTCAAAAGGGGAAAGGTAATATATATTCCTATTTAATAGCATTTCCAGAGAACATTTGAAGGACACTTAAAACTAATGAAGATGATGAGTGGAAAACAGGGTGGATGTGGATAACTATGGGAGTAAGACTTCTAGCAACACACTTTGTGAAACAGTCGGTAGACTACTCTTACTAAAGCCCTTGCCTCCACCCCAGCCCAGTCACATACACACACTCCCTATTGTCAACTTCCTGCGTCTGTGCAGTACTCTTGTTAAAGGTGATGAGCCAACAATGACACGTCATTAGCTAAAATTCATAGTTTCATTAGGATTCATTTTTCATGGTGTACTTTTGTGGGAGTTGACAAATGTATGACTTACTTGCAACATGCAGCATAGTTTCCCTGCCCTAAAAGGCCTTGTGATTTACCCATCCATCCCTTCCTCCTTCCACTTCAAACCCTGACTTCATTAGTCTTTTTACTGTCTCCATCGTTCTGCCTTTTCCAAAAAGCCATAGAGTTGCCACCATACAGTGTTAGACCCACCTGATTGACTTCTTTCACTTAGCTTCATACAGTTGAGACTCCTTCATGTTTTTTTATAACTTGACAAATTTTTTAGTTGAATAATATTGTATGAACATACCATACTTATCCATTCACCAGCTGAAGGATGTCTTGGTTGCTTCTAAGTTTTAATAATAATAGGTGAAACTGTTTTATACATTCCTATATACTTTTTGTATGGCTATAAGCTTTCAGTTTATACCAGTGAATACCAGTGAGCGTGGTTGCTCACCTTATGATAAGAGTATGTTACTTGTGTAAGAAACTGCCAGACTGTGAGGTGTTACGCCTATGTAGGTAGGGATTATACTGTGTTTACTGTCTGCTGTTACTGTAGGTTTCAAAGACTAAAATTTTCTTCCGTGTCCTTGGTTGTGTGTCTTGTCTCTGGGTCTCCCCACAGAGTTGTTCTGAAGTAAGTTCTGCGGTATCAGTTCTTTCTCTCATAATCACCACTAGCTCTAGTGGTTTCTTCTGCACTGTCAAGTCGCCATTCTCCTCAGTTTCTGGAGCAGTAGCTTGCCTTGTGACCTCAATTCTCTAATGAACCCAAAAAGAGTTGTTGGTTTTCAGTTCAGCTTTCTCTTGTTATGAAGGAACAGTGGTGACACCAAGGAACTTGGTGTCCTGGTATATAAGTTCCTTATATACCAGACTAGAAACCAGAAGCCTACTTTTTTATATTTGATTTTTAACATGTGAATTATTTTTTTAATTAGCCTAAAAAAATAATGAAAATTTTACCTCTATGATCCTTCTCGTGAAACCCTAAGGCTGTGTGTGTGTGTGTATGTGTGTGTGTGTGTGTTTGAGAGAGAGACCTTAAGGCTTTTTTAATGGATCTCTACATTTACTTTATCTGTGATCTCTTCAAGTAAAATTCTTGAGTACTGAATTCATTTAGTGTTATTAGAAAATAGCAAGATAAAGTCAGTTTGAGTTCATAATTCTACACCATACCTGACCAGTACTCCTTGGGACCATTGTGGTCACTAAAAACAACTTAGAAACATCGCAGGCTGGCAGAGAAACTCGATGAATGTGTCTTGTGGTGTATAGTTAGCAGTGATAGGCCAGTGTTGGCTCTTTATTTGTGACAAATGCACCATAGTTGTGTAAAAGTTAACAACAAAGGAAATGGGACAGAACATACATTCTACAATCTTTGGAACTTTTCTGTAAATTGCAAACTATTCTAAAATGTTTAATAAAAAATTTAACTATCAGACATAATGGCACAGATATAGCTTGCCTTTTATGTTTCTGGTGTAAAATGCTTGTACTATTCAAAGCCATGTTATTTAACAATTGCAGATGTTTTCTACACGTCTTTTCTAACATCAAAGTGACCTTGCCAAGCAGGCAGCACAGATGTTCCCTCTCTACAGATGAGACGACAGTGAAGGGAGGGTGGTGGCCCGAGTCCCTGCTGCTGAGTGACAGGCCTGGCGGTCAGCAGAGCTGCCCTTGTATGCCGACACATGTTAAAAGTGGGCGATTTTGTGTTTACCTTTCATCTAAGATAGAGAAACGTCTCCTAAGGGAACTACATCTATTTGTATTTATAAAGCAATTCAAATGTCAAGAAAATTTTACAAATATATCAATAAAGTATGTCATGAGCTTTTTGTTTTTCATTTTGAAACATCTGTCTTTTTTAAGGTTCTTTTCAGATCTATGTTGATTATCTTCTTGGAGAAGGGGCTTTTGCCCAAGTCTATGAAGTTACCCATGAAGATGTGAATGATACCAAAAACAAACAGAAATATGTCTTAAAGGTAAAAGATTGAACAGGTTTTTCTGTGTTGTAGAAATGAATTTTAAACTTGAGTTTGTCCACCATGTTTTTCTCTTTTAAGCGAGCGGTAGTTTCATTTAGTTCTATAGCCATCAGTTTAGAATCAAAAACCATCCTACAAGGATTTAGAGTTACCTTGCCACTACAATCCCATAGCAAGTCCCAATCAGGACCAATTCACGGCTTGTCATCACTTTCTAGCCTATTTTGAGATGGAAATGGGATGGAAGTTGCCTTCTTGCTATCATTTTCCAGAACGAGAGACGGATATGAATGACACATACCTGATTTGCAGGTCCAGAAGCCTGCCAATCCCTGGGAATTCTACATTGGGACTCAGCTGATGAAGAGACTAAAACCAAGTATGCAACACATGTTTATCAAGTTCTATTCTGCCCACTTATTCCAGAATGGCAGTATTCTCGTAGGAGATCTCTACAGCTATGGAACATTATTAGTAAGTGCATTTACTCTTGTGATATAGACATAAATTTATGGCTTGTGTGTTGTACATAGCTTTTGTAGTTGGTGGCGGGTGGGCCCAAAGTGTGTGGCTTGAAATGACACTACTCCTGTACAGCCTACTCAAATTCTCTCTTTTGTTTCTAGAATGCCATTAACCTGTATAAAAACACCACTGAAAAGGTGATGCCTCAGGCTCTAGTTCTCTCTTTTGCTATCAGAATGCTCTACATGATTGAACAAGTCCACGACTGCCAGATCATTCATGGAGACATTAAGCCAGACAACTTCATACTTGGGAACAGGCGAGTGCTGCGCTTGCTGCTTCTCCCTGCACTGCCCAGCAGCCTGGGCGGCAGTGCTCATGCAGCCTGGCCCCCTTTGTGTCTACTACAGATTTTTGGAACAGGACGGTGAAGATGACGATATAGCTGCTGGCTTGGCACTGATTGATCTGGGTCAGAGTATAGATATGAAGCTTTTTCCAAAAGGAACTACATTTACAGCAAAGTGTGAAACATCTGGTTTTCAGTGTATTGAGATGCTCAGTAACAGACCATGGAACTATCAGGTATGGAAATAGAGAGATTTGAACCATTCTTGTTTATGACATTAACAGCATGAATTTTTAGCATGAATTTGGGGGGTCAGTTTGAACTGGTCCAGTTTTTTGTCCTTGGACTTAGGTCATACCTCAGTGTTGTTTCCTGTTGCAAGCACGCCACAGGGTGAGAGACTCTTGAGTCAGTCAGAGAACAAGAGCGTCCTAAAGGAAGGAGTAGGGAGGACTGCTGAACTGCCCATAGGGAGAGGGCCAGGGCTTTGTACTCACCCATATTATGAAATGAAGTCCGTGGGGAGGACACAGCAGCTCAAGGAGAACAGCTCCCCACAGCACTCTCCGGAGGGGTGAGGGGTCTGCTGTCCATGGAACTAACAGCAAAGCCTGGACATGCATTTAGTAGGACATGTCAGTGGGACAGCTGAGCAAGTCACTTCCAAAATTCTTTAAAAGTAAAATCCTGTGGTTATTTATCTTGCTGCCCACGTTGATTCTTAATCTACTCCTGTGTAAATTACTGTTTTAGGCACATATGCTTATATTTTCTCTATAGATTGATTACTTTGGAGTTGCTGCAACAGTGTACTGCATGCTTTGTGGCACTTACATGAAAGTAAAAAATGAAGGAGGAGTCTGGAAGCCAGAGGGTCTTTTTAGAAGGTAGGTGCCATCACTGGTACAGCAGTAAAAAGAGAAACCCCAGCATTGGGAGGAGGTGGAAGAGCACAGTCCCAGGTGTGGGTGAGCGAGTGCGCCTCAGAGCTTCGGGGCGCCTGTTTCCCCGCATGTAAGCAGGCGGAGCCACTGCTCAGAACCAGTAAAGGTCCTGGTGCTTGGCATCCTGTAACCACTCAATCCTCATGACCCTTTTAGAGAAATCACCTCGAGTCACGACGCCCTGGCTTTTGTTTTCTTGCCTTGCAGATGGGAATAATAGATCCTGCTTTCTCTTATCTGTAATAGATTCAGTGCTTCTATTTTTGAGGGGTAAAGCTGCATCTAGGGGAAAGTTGCATATTCAGCTGCCTCAGCCTTCGGAGGTCAGACACAGGGTGGGGCTGCACTGCCTGTTGGATGCTGCCTTGATCCTTTACTGATGCTTTGTCTCTTCAGGCTTCCTCATTTGGATATGTGGAACGAGTTTTTTCACATCATGTTGAATATACCAGATTGTGATCACCTGCCCTCTTTGGCTTTGTTAAGGCAAAAGCTGAAGGAAACATTTCAGCAACACTATACAAACAAGATTAGGGTCCTGCGCAATAGGCTAATCGTACTGCTCTTAGAGTATAAGCGCTCTCGAAAATAAAGTACAGTTACTCTAAAAATCATTTTGTAAATGTTCGCCTGCTCACTTTGAACTTAGATATTTCCACACTTATGGTTTATTTAAATGTTTCTTAAAAATAAAGTCCACAAAACATATTAATATTGCTTAGTTGTAAATATTTCAACAAAATATATACCATGATAAATTTCCTGTACAGCAGGCTAGTTAGGCTGCTCTTGGGAGACAAGCATTCATGAGAATAATTTGTATTAACATCCTCTAAAATCACTTTTTAAACACTGACCTATTTGTTTTAACTCAAAGGACCAAGATCAATCTTTTTTCCTCCAATTCTCAGGGTTTGTGTTTGTATAAAATAAGTGAAATTCTCCAAATATGTACAACAGACTTCTTATGAATAAAATTTGCTTGTCCTTGATCGTATCTGTTTTTCATTGCTATCCATGGAAAATATTATAGGTTTAAAAATCATAATGCACTTTGTTTTCTACAAGTACCATTCAAAGGAAAATCTTAGGTCTTAAAAGTATGCTTATAAACTGTATAGATCATTAATTAGTTCTAAAATTATAACAGCCAACTTAGCTTTTTTTTTTTTTTAAGCTGAAGGATCCTATAACACGCATTGCCATGTGCTCTCCTTCCCTCCCTCCCTTCTCAGCATTAAGATGAAGACACCTAGGAGACAACTAATTCCAGAATACAGAGGGAACTGCTGCTTCCTCCAGCCTTTTCCCCCCTCCCAGAGCAAGGACGAGCCCCCTTTTTTTTCTATCCAGGCATATTTTTGTGCGTTTTTTATATACCTCGCATGATTTTGGCTTGCTTTACTCACTTAGTGGCAAGTGTAGCTACATACAGAATGGCCTAGGTTTTGTTAATGCTAATATTTCATTTTATGATATATCTGTAATGTAAATTCTAGAAGTGAAATTGTTGGGGCAAAGACGAGCACTTCTAAAAGTCTATCAACATTTGCAAATAGCCTTCTTAGGGACGGCCCATATGCACCAGAATTGATCAGCAGACTTTGCTCAGTCAGGGCTGCATGGCCTTGCCACTGTGACAGGTGAAAACCTTATCTCCATATTCTCTGGATTAGGCCAAATATATTAATATATTAAAGAGTCATGCTTTTTTTTTTTTTTTTTTTTCTATTTCTGTGAGCCCTCTGTTACCTGTCCACTTTTCACTTGTTCTTTTACAGGTTAATTTGTAGGAGTCCTCTGTATAAAAGGCACAAATGTTTGTCCCAGATCTGTGATCTGTCTCAATTTCTTAGAGTTCTGTGCCATAAAATTTTTTAGATTTTTGTCTTGTACTCTGATATATAAAATTAAACTTTTTTTTTTGGTCTTAAAATGCCATTCTCAAGTGAGAAATAAGAAGTCCTCTGTTGATTTTAAGTATTAGAGTTCATTTAAATACTTAGGACTTTGGTTGCTAAGTTTAAGTCAGATTTCAGGTGTTTCTAGTTGGTTGTTTGAATATATGAAGCCTTCTGATTGCTAGAAAAAAGTTTTTCAGTGGATTCTTAAGTTTCCAAGTTAAAAACTACTATAATGCTTACCCTGCCCCATTTTTTTCTGGTGACTTTTCCCTTGCCATTTCCTGGGACTTTGAGAAGAAAGCTGACTGGCAGTGGTGCTAAGCGTTCCCTCTGCTTCAGTGGGGGCTCTCTGATGTTTGTCCTGCAGCTCACTGACATGGGCCAAGGTGAGCCCTTTAAGGCATGTTGAAGTAGCATAACTTTTCTTGCAGGAACAAAAGGGAACTACAGCAAACTTTTAGGCTTTTCTCTTCCTCATCTTTCCATCATTATTGGTCTCCATCATTCCCCTAGATGAATGATTCGTCATTTCTTTAAACAGTCACCTGTTTAGAGGCGCTTAATTTGTTTTTTGTTTTTTTTTCCTTTTGAAAATGACCATTTTCCAAGGGAACCAAGACTAAGAGTGCTTTTTGGCTGAATGTGTCCACACACACAACACAGAGTTTATCTACACAATGGGATAAAGCTCTGTCATCTAATCGCCAATGGGAGTGGATACAGCAGAAGGTGGGTGGATAAACTTGTAGCTCACTCACCTGAAGACGGGGCTGGGACTTATTCATCCATGTCTCTTACAGAGTTGAGTAGGGGCACTAAATGCACAAGTTTAGTTGACCTATTTTTTTTTTAAGAATTATTTTTATCAATGCATACAAGAACTAGGATATAGGCCAGAGGTGCCAGGG
>NW_004567121.1:2083766-2110141 GCF_000260355.1 Condylura cristata
TCACCAGAGACAAAGTGGGGAGCAGAACAGGCAGATCTACTGAAATACACTGCTGAGGGGAGCAGCAGGCAAGACAGGAGAGGTCTGTTAGGGATGGAACCCAGGCCACAGTGTCTGTTAGGGGGAAGGAGGTCCTGAAGGAACTCTACAGACACAGGTTGTGGACTCCACCCCTACTCCAGACTAAAGAGATTAAGATACCGGGAACTGCAAATCCCATCATCCCCCAAGGGAAAAACTGCTGGGACCTGAGGGTGGAGTCAAGCAGTCAAGTTTGGTATAAAACCAGACTTGTGGGCAATGGGGCTTTCCTGGCCTCTCTGCTTTTGGCTTGATTCAGTTTCACCAGCTCTCACCTGGATTTCAGCCCAGTGGAACTGGTAAGACACATTCATCAATTTATCTTCCCTTTTTATTCCTCCCTGAATTACTCATCTCTTCATTTCCCCCATAAATAAATTAACTTCTCCGTATGTGCCTGCAGGTGAGTCTTAATTATATTTCACTCTAAGTGCACAGGTGAGGACCCAGAGTCAGGCAAACCATTTCATTTGAGGGTTGCACTGTTAACAGTTGGTGATAGCTTGAGAGCGCTGACTTTATTTATCTCTTGTGCCACCAGGGAGGCCCTTAATCTCTGCTCCACTTTCTGAGTCCCAAAAGGCTAGTTATGTGGGGAGATTATTACCAGCACCTTTCTCCTTGGATTATATATCTGATCTAAAGTAATGCTGCTAAAGTAAAATTTTCCCTAAAACGCCTAAGAATCCACACATGTGACCCATGCCTGTCAGAAATAAGTGCCTAGAAGCGTGGGCACTGGCACAGCTATTTCATTACTCCACACCTCTCTGCCTCTGATTCTCGGAGTCCTGGTCCTTGGTGCTCTTTTTCCCTCATCAGCCCTGGGGCTGGGGCTTCCATTCCCGACTACTCGGCAGCCATTTGGGATTGATGAGGCTATGGGCCGACAAGCTGCTGTGACAGAGAGCTCACAGTAACTTAAGAGAGATTTCAAGATCTTGGTCACTCTGGCGCCCTCTGTACCAACCTCCACACAGAACTCTGGCTTGCAAGTTGTTCCAGCCGTTGCTATTTCCTGGTCCTCAAGAATGAAGGGCTGAGCGTGATTTTGTTTTCCTATGACAAGACCCTAGAAGGTCCCGACTCTAGCTGTGCTCAGCCCACGAACCAGGTACGACCGTGTGTCCCAGCCCCCTTCAGCAAGACTAATACACCAAGAGATCATTAAGGAGCCCATGTTCAGTCTTAGACCTTAAAGTGAAGGTGACTAGTTCACTGAAAGGCAAAACAAGGACTCACCGCAACACCAGGTTAATGCCCCTCGCTCTGAGGCTGAGAGCGGCGGCGGCTGGGGTAGCGCGCCCCCTGGCGGCCGAAACTCAGACCCCATAGTCTCGCTAGAAATTGGACCCAGTAAGGGGGACTCCGAGGCTTCCCCCCCACCACCACCCCGAAGGGCTCACGCACACACCACATAAACTAGGTGCGTACCACGGCCGCCTAATGCCAAACATCAAGAACACCATAAAGGTCCGTGAATAGGTGAATTCTTAAGTCCTGAAAGGTAGATGGCATGGAGCCCTAGCAGCTTCGTTGTGTATCAACTGGAAACAATTAGGGTAAAGGAGGGGTGAAGAGGAAGACGAATAAACACAAAGCACTTTTGACTTTTTATTACATTCCGGTATTGATATTTTACAATGTCTGCATTATTTTTAATTAAAAAAATAAAGTCCAGTATATTTGCACATACAAATTGCATAAATTAAGTTGCAACTCTGCATATAATACTTTACATAATGATGTGTTAGATGTACAGAGAAGTAAGTCTGGAAGGATGGCGGGACAGCCAAAGCCCCATCAGAGGGATCAGCAAGAACACCACCTCCCGGAATCAGGGTGATGGATTTTAAGCACTAGTGCCAAGCCCCAGAGTGTCATGAGAGCAAGTGCTGAGGCAGCACCAAGCCAGTGCCCCCACCCTTACCCTCCATCAGTCACCACAGCTGGTGGTAGGAGGTGCCACCTGCCCCAAACCTGCAGGTGAGAAAGGAGGCACGGAGAGGCTGAGTGACATGCTCCATGGGGAGTTGTGCCTGGCCCTGGGTCCCCTAGGGCTCCCAAGACTTGCCTTTGATCCCACATCTCAGCCTGAAAGTCAGCCTCAGATCTCAGGAGAAGGCCCTTCAGTTGGCAACCTGACCATGACCCCACGACCCTATGATGTCACATGACCTCAGGCCACAGAGACAGACATCCTTGGTGATTCCTCTGCCTGATGGTAGGGCTGGGGGTCATAAGCTGGCCGTTTTGAAAAGGGCTAATGCGACCAGATGCAATGGAGAAGAGTCAAATTAAAAGAAAATGAAATGGTGAAGACAGAGACTGGGGGAGGAGGAGGGAATGGAGCACTGCTGTTTAATGATTAGAGTGTCCTTTGGGTGATAAAGTTCTGGAGACCTCACACAATGTAAACATACACATGCCACTGAACTGGTTAAGACATTTTATGTTATATGTATCTGACCACAAATGAACATTTGTTAAATAAAAGTTCCATTTCATTTCCCAGGAGCATGTCACCTTCCTGGGAGATTTCCAGCTTGGAAACGTAACACCATAGAACAACTTACTCAAAATCTGACTGTAATTATATTGAATTAAAGGAGACTTGAGAGCCTCTCCATGAAGAAGTCATTGAGACAGAATTTCATTTTCACATTCAGATTTTTCTTCCTTTGGAATAAGCACGGCACTGAAAAGCGATGCACCAGAGTATTCCTTTACAGTATTTAAAGTCAAGATTCATTCATGGAACACTACAGGACAGTACTCTTCTTATCGAATAATAGAATACCACATAAAAATAAATGTAAAGCTTGTATATGCCCATGAAACAGATCACACGCACACACAGTCGGGTGTGACAGGTGCTCTGCACACAGCCTCACATGTCCCTGGCCTTGCTGCCACCAGGGCAGGCAGGGCACACACGGGCAGCCCCTGTCACCTTCCAGCTGGCCCCTCAGCACCTGGGGGTGAGGGGTCTCACAGGCTCATCAGACCATGGGAGGGAAGCTGGACTGGGAAAGTCACCTCCCGGTACCATGTGCTGAGTCCCTAGTTGTGGCCTTGCTGTGCTCTGTATCACGCACTGTTTTCAAAATTGGGATTCTTGAGATAGATGTCACTAGGCGAGAAGTTCAGAATCTCATCCAAGGAAGGGCTGTCATCGTCTGGAGTAATTTCAGACTCAAACATGCGCTGCAGCAAGGCGTCCACCGTCCTGTACTCTAGGAGAGAGGAGAAGAGGTGTGTGGACCTGCCTGTCCTGATGGGGCCCCCATGTGGGCAGAGATAGGTATTCCTGAGGGGTGGCCTCTGAACGTGGCAGCCAGACATGTGGAAGGAAAGATGAAAAAGCCAGGAAAGAGGTACTCATCTCTCTTCATGCTGATTGTCCAAGCTCCCCAACTACTGAAGACTTTGAAGACCTAGGAGAAGGTCCTACCTAAGGCTAGAGGAGGCTGGACAACTCAGAGGGGCTGCACGCTCTGCTCCTATGGTCTGTGTTGTATTTCTGAAAGTTTATCATAGGTCGCCCCAGCCAAAATGTAACAGAGACTAGGTTCGGTCTGCTCCACCAATTATTAATTCAGTGATACTTATTAAGATAACTAAACAGACAGTTGTTAAGGTCTCCCATGCCGAGGTATATTGTTAGATTCTAAGGATACAGCAGAGTAAAAAAAAAATGACTATACACAAGGCACTTCCTTTCCAGTCTTCAAAGAAAAGAGATGGTGACCGGTAGTCACTCAATGAATGTGCAGGTGGCATTCACGGAAAGGAAGGGGGCTGGCAGCCATACAGGAGAACCTGGCCTTCTTGTAGATGCCAGAGGGCTTTCTTGAAGAAGTGCTGCCTAAGTGGAGGAGACCTTAAGGGAGGGTTGCCCTTAATTACACAAGCAGGGATAGCATGAGTCAAGGAGCAAAAGCAGCATGTGCAAAGGCCCTGTGGCAGATAGGAAGAAACAGCAGAGCACGGACATGGTGATTATGGTGGGAAGGAAAGAGGCTCAGACAGAGAGAAACCAGGCATGAGGGTGTGAAGGCCATGTAGGGGGCCAGTTTCTTATCCTTGGCAATGGGAAGCCACTGTAGGTGAGTTCTGCATTCTGGAAACAACTCAGTGGCTACAGCAATGAGGTGGGCTTGGAGGGAGTTTTGTGTTTGGTTAAAACTTACTGTTTGAAGCAATTCTGAAGTACAGTCCTTTCAAGGACTTCCTTTTGTTGTCTCCGTCATCCCCACTAGAGCCAGTGTCCTTGGAGTTCATGTCATCAGTGAGCTTCTCATCCGGCACTTCTTCCCTTTGAGGAGGAAGAGGCAAGATAAACACAGTCACGGGGTACGCATGTTGTGTGCAGCCACACCCAGGGCTCCCAGGGCCTCGGAGGAGAAGCAGAGCGCAGGAAGCAGCCCACAAGCCCTGACCCCAGCACCGGCACTTAGAGATTAAACGGGATGGAGGCCCCAGTGTGACCTCCAGTTCAAAGTGTCTCTGAGCAATGTCCAGGGAAACGTGATCTACTCACTCTTGGATCCCCACACCAAGCTCCTGGATCTTCTTCTCAATAGCAGTCTCTATTTCACTTTTTTCTAATGAATATGCCACAAAAAACGCCTCCAAGATGAACGCTATGAAGATACTGAGAGAAGAAGAGGTAAGAATCAGGTTAAGCTAGTTGTGGCCTAAGTGACAGGAAGTCCAATGAGCATCCAGGCCCCAGAAGAAGGCAGCCTGTTGTCTCAAAGGGAATGCAGCAGCTAGGAGAAGTGACAGACAAGCCAAGCGTCTCTCAAGGATTAGATACAACTTTCAGTCTCTTGGAAAATCATTCTCGTTAAACAGTGAGTATTAAGAAGAAAATACAGTTCACTTGAGCTTAGGCTATATGCTTGTTGGAAGATGATTCTCCAAGGCTCGGTTTCTGCACAACCTGGCTTCTCTGAGAGAAGGGATTTGGAGTCAAGAATGTCTGTCTAGGTGACCTGCTGGGGCATGAGCTTACTGCTGCCTGCCTCCCAGCAGCCCAGGGCAGCAAAGGTAGAGCCCTCTCTGGGTCCGCCCTGAGATCTGCTTAACTCCCAGAGTAGAACAAAGTGTCTCTTCTCCCTCTGCAGAGGGGAGAATAGACAGGTCCCGGGAGTTTCCCTCCTGCAATGCCAGCCCCTCAACTGGCCCCCACCACACTGTTCAGGGGCACAGGAATAGACACCAGCACTGCTCCAGCTGCAGCCTTTACCTGGATCACAGTGCTCTCCGTCTCTGAGCCCAGGAGGCATGGTCAGAGGCATTTCTTCAGGGCCTATCTGGGGCTGTGTTTGTAGACTAAGGTGTGAGCTCACTGGAAGGGAAGACCCTCAGTCCCTTCACTGTCTCTGACTGACCAGGTGAAGATGGAGCCCAGTGCTATCAAACACCCACATGCTCTGAGGAGAAGAGGGGCAGAAACATCCCTGCAGCCTCTCATGTGCTACCTCGGCCTGCCCCACCTGTCCCAGGGCATGGCCACATGGCACCCGCAGGTTCTCATACAGGTACTCTGTGCAAGTCAAGAGAGACACGCAATCAGAACGCCCAGAGCTTCCTCTCCCCGTACCTCGACTGGACATTCTGGAGTCAAAATCAGCAGTGTAATGGGGTGGCCAAAACATATGGTAATGAAGCCACAGGGCTTCATTGTGGCACCCCACAATGCAGGCCCCCCACTCTGGGAGGGGTGTGACAACCAGAAAAACCCCTTGGGGAGTGATCAAGGGGAGTCAACTCAGGTCCTATGAGGCACCAGGGAGATAAAAATGGAGATCCCTAGGCTGGAAGGAGAGCTCTTTGTAGCAGTTAGATGTCAGAGCAGCTTCCAAGTAGGAATGGAGTTCTCCCAGGGAAGAGGGGTCAGGACGGAACTCAGGCCAGGGAAGAGAACTCACTAGGGGGCGGATCTCCCTCCCCATCATGGAAGGACATGAGAGCAGGTCAAGGGAGCTGACTCTGAGGCTCTGTGTCCTGGCAGGTGAACGGATTCAAGCGGAGGATGAAGGGATTATCAGGAGGCTGTTCTAAAAGGGATTCCTTCCTGGTAGGGAAGAGTCAGGGGAGTGACAGGACCCAGAGTCCTTCTGACCCAACAACTCTCAGGGGTGCATTATCCACTGATGGCAAGATGCTGGCAGACACGGATGCACCCCAATATGCACAGAGCCAGAGCCCTCCCTCCCAGCACCCTAGCACCTGGCAAGGAGATGTAACCTAGCTGCCTTGGGCACGAGGGGCCAGCAAGCTCTTACATGTTCTGAGAAAGATCTGGAATCGCCAAAGTGGGCAAGTGAACTCACTTGACAATGAGGATGACCACCACAATGTGGAACCCAATGAAGTATAGCTTCGCTGCCTGGTGCGTCACAAGGGCGAAGCCACCTGCCAAGAGTACAAAGCTAAGGAAGCACAACCTTCCAGGATGGGGCAATGGCCTGAACTCAGCACTGCTGAGGTGGACTCCTCCCCTGCTCCGGAGGCCACGTTCAGCAGCCCCCCGCCACACAGGGGGTGACAGCACCCTCAGAAAGGATATCATGCCACTGGTTGACCACGGTGAGCTCCAGCAGCACGATGAAGGAGGAAGCCAGGTCATTGAAGTTGTTCTTGCAGTACCTGTCTCGCGCGAATGCTGAGTCTTTTAAGGCTGGGTTTCCGCACACCAGGGCACCAGGAGCAGTGAAGTTTGGGTCCAAGAACTGGATTTTGCCATGGAACACTTCCATCCCGACGATAGCAAACGCGTAGTAGACCACCTAGGGTGAGCAGCACACAGTCAGTGGACACAAGGAGTGAGCGGCAGAATCAGGGCAGGGAGGGTGTGGGACACCTGGGAGCACTGTGGACACCAGTGAGCTCCGGGCAAGGGCCAGCAGGAAGGCTGGCTGCTCTCACTCAGGCATGGCTGCCCCCCCCACCCAGGGCCCCCACCGAGGTCCGGTAAAGGTCAGCCACTCTGCGGGGAAGCCTGAGCTGTCCCTGGAGGAGGACATGGACTTGACCTCGCCCCTGGACTCCTAGTACAAAGTCAAAAATGAAGCAGCTGGCAAGTTAGTGGGTTAAGTACTCAATTCCTCAGTAGAGGTAGTCCTCTAAGGAAAAAACAAATAGAGTTGGAGCTTAACCTTGTTATTTTTATACCAGAAGAAGTCCCAAAGGAACCACGGGGTTAAATATAAAAAATCAGAAAGTAACAAGGGGAAAAAAAAAAACCCAAGTAGAAAAAGGCCTCACTATGCATGATGTAAAACCTAGAAACCATAAAAGATTAATGAGTGTGACTACATAATTAATTGAAAATTTTATATAGTTAAAAAAAAACAGCAAAACAACCAAAAAATAAAAAAACAGCAACAGACAAGGAAAAATAATTATTCTCTATACAATTTTCCAAGACTTATTCCCATAACAAGCAAAGCACTCCTGCAAATCACATAAAAACAAGACAAATAAAAAGGACCAAGGATATAAACAGGCTGTTCGTGAAAAATAAGCATCGGTGGTCAAAAGAACACGGAAGACACTTGATCTCAGTGAGAGCAATGCAAGCCAAGCTCAGCGCCACTGCCCTCCCCTACCCCATCAGTTTGGGAAAACAAAAAATATTTTACAAATCCCATTTATGAGGGATGCAGATACTCCCACACAGTTGTTTGGAAACACAGGGAGCGCATGTTGGGAAGGCAATTGCCACGTGTGATCCCCATTATCAATGCACTTGCACTTAACCTAGAAACTCTGCTGCTGGGAATGCGCCTCATAGAGGCACAAGAGCTCGCGCACATACATGGGCCAGAGTCTCCAGCAGTCACTGGTGACACTGCCCACCGAGTGTCGGTAGAGCTGCCCAGCTATGGTCCGGAATCCCCCTCATGGGACACTTCCACGGACGGGTGTTTACACAGATGCACATGTGCTGAAGAACATCCAGCAAGACATCAGGTAGAATCAAGCTGTGCACAGATTGAATGGGTCAGACCATTCGATACACTTGCTGTCGGCACAGGAATATTGAGGCAGAATATCTGGAACTCCTTAGTAGTGGAAAAGAGGCATGGGAGGCGGGGGTGAGAATGGGTGACTTAGACTCTATCCTTCATTTTACTCTACCATATTTTTAAGATTATTTATTTATGCATACAGAACTGGGGTACAAGCCAGAGGTGCAGAGGTGGTGAAAGGATTCACCAGAGACAGAGGGGAGCAGCAGACAGGTCAGGAGAAGTCTGCCACGCCATGTGGGTCACCTCCAGGGACGGGGTGGAACTTGCACTCATGTGGCTGCAGCTCGCTTGCCGTGCTGTGTCCTTACCCATTGTGCCAACAGGAAGGGCCCTGACTCCACCACTTCAACAGAAAAATAGGTACTCTGTAGCAGAGCATCTACCCACATTTGAGCTCCTGCAGCCCTATAGAGTGGAAGCATCTCTGAGCAGGATGCCATGGCCCCACTGCAGCCTTTCTATGGCATCACCAACTAAACCCAGGTAGGCACTCTCTGAGCAGGACAAAAAGGATGTGGCTCTCAGGGCAAGTGAGGAGCAAAAAGGAACCTACATCCCTAAGAACCACATGCTAGCCAAGAACACCCCAACAGGCATCAGTCTCCCCCCTGAGGTATTAATGCCTGAACGGCAGTCAGAGCACTGCTATGGGGCATTGATAAAGTCCCAATGTTTCTAGAAACTTGGCATTTCCAAAAATAGCTAAAGGAAACCAGGGAATCTTATTTCCTTAACATTGCTTAAAGTAAGGCTTAATAAACATTGCTAAAAATTAGTATCTTACCATTTACGTCACTCAGAAGAGGAACAAGAGTAGCTACTCACCAAGATGAGCCCACCAAACGTCAACATTGTAGGGCCGATGTTAATCAAGGTAGTCACGATAATCCGGAATCTAGGAGAAAGCAGTTCCTGAGGCATGCCGGAAGGGGAGACCCGAGCCCTGAATGACCCACACCGGCAGGTCTCCCCCAACCCCTGCATCCAGGCCTGGATCATCTCTTTCAATGCTGTTGGGAATCTGAGTTAAAATTTCTCAGAATCATTCCATCTACCAAGCTGAGGGGGAGTTAACTTGTAGTTTTCCCTGATGCCAGTGTTTAAAAACCTAAGAAGTATCAACACAAACTTTACTAGTAAGACATGGATGCATGTTGAGGCTAAAAATTTAGCTAGCCTCATTTGCTTTCTTTCTCCACTTATTTTTTTTTCCTATCAAAATCCAAACTGCTTTATTTTCTTTAAAGATTTATTTATTTATGCATACAGAACTGGGGTGCAGGCCAAAGGTGCAGGGGCCGTGAGAGGATTCACCAGAGACAGAGTGGGGAGCAGAACAGGCCGACTGATGAGGTACACTGCTGAGGGGAGCAGCGGGCGGGTCAGGAGAGGTCTGCCAACCTGCATTAGCGCTGAGCTGGAGGCTTAGGTTGAGGAGGAGTGGGCCTGGGAGGGCAATATCTCCCCATGCTCCTTAAAAGGACCCTGAGCTATCAACAACAGGGTGGGGATTCTCCAGGCTTTGGGGTCAGACTCCTGGGTCTGTATCCTGGTTCTGCCTCTTTCAAGTTTTGCACTGTTCAGGAAGTTACCTAACCTCTCTGAGCTTCATTGCCATCACCTATGACCTAGGGATAATAAAAGCCCCTATGTCAAGGGTCTCAGGAAGGATTTAACAAGACAATGGTTAGCACACTCAGGTTAATATGGGTGAACCCTACTCTCTGCTTGCGAGTGACTGCATCACGATGAAAATGCCCCCAGAGAGCTGCTATTTGAGTGCTCTTCACCATCTTCCAGGGCTTCCCTCCAGCCCCAAGACCCCCAGAGACCCCCAGGCTCGACTATACAAGCAACATTCAGAGTTCACAGGAGGCATGTTTGCAGTTCTGAGAGAGGAGTGGTTTCTCCCAAACACTCATGTGAGAGACCACCCAAGCACAGCTGTTGCCCATCCTCTGCCTTCACCTCTGAATGCTGACGATGACCCTTAGGAGCCGGAGTATTCTCAATATCAAGACAATATCCAATATCTGCTGGCTGTTGTATTTTCTTGCTGGAAAAGAACACAATCATAGGGGAAAGATGTGCTTTACTTCAGGAGGATGGATCTGAGCAAAGAGAAAGTGAGTGCTGTCTGGAATCACTAACACACCCGCCACGACCCCCCCAACGACACCCCCCCCCCCCACACACACACACTCCCAGCTAATTGCAGCTAAGCCTGACAAGTGACCTAAGGAACCGTGAGTATGGGCGCAGACTTCAGATTGATGAAAGGTGTGGATCCAGCTCTCCAGAACACACTTCAACAAGCCCTCCACCACCACACCATTCATTTCACAGCTCTGTTAAGAAGCTGCATTCTCACTAGATAATGCCCTCTGCCTACGGGGATGAGAAGAAGCAGAGTGACTAGGGTGGATGTGCCCTGGGGAAGGAGTAAGAAGACAGTAGAAAGAAGAGGGGGGGAGGGGAACATGCAGAGCCTTGCTATGGCTGGAGCCTGGGTGGGAGCTGTGATGGGCAGAGGTCAAAGGCATGGAGGCCAGCCATGACACCATGGCCAGCTTTGCAGGACAATCAGGTGAGTACAAGAAATCCTCACTTGACTGGCCAAGAGGTCCTCAGAAACTGTGACTTTCAGCAAAGGTAGAAGAACAAGTGTAAATTGTTTCACTTGACTTCAGCCTGTTTTGTCTTCAATGTTATATAACAAAAGAACACTGAAAGAAAAACTGTACTCAAGAGCTGCCATATTGGGCAGGACAGACAAGGCAGAGGGACGGACAGACGGAAGGACAGACGAGGCAGAGGGAATCTCCAACAGACAACTGAACACAGACAAAGCTACCATCCCGCTCCAGGAGATGGTAATTACTAATTCTCTTGCATCCTTGCAGCCTGGCCCCAAACACCTAGTGGGATACGGGGCTCAAGAGAGACTGAGCACACAGTCCCGGGGGGTGGAGAAGCCACGGCTGAGCACTGACCTGACTGGATGGTGGCGGTGGCCACAGTCGCCAGCAGCGCTGCAATGATGATCAGTGTGTCGAACCTAACAGTGCAGAAGCAAAGTCGTGCAGAGTCAGAGAGAAGTCTGTCGAGCTCAGGCTACAGTGGATTCCGAGAAAACCTCGAATCCACCGTCTTCTGTAAAGCAATGATTCACTCACACATCTGAAGTTCATAATTATTAGGTGATCAGATATGAAACAAGAAATACTATGTCTCATCAAGCCAATGGCCATTCTCTGGGAGGCCACTGGCACACAGGGAGATGTAACAATTAGCTAAATCCTATCAGTTTAATTGTCTTGCAAATTAACTATATACATGTGAGAAGTCTGGTACATTTTCAGAAAACATAATCTTTCTTGGTGTCAATTTTTTGAAACGTATCTCCACTTTTTACTTAAAGAGGAAATTCATCACGGGGTTACTTTTCAGATTCAATACCAAAGCCGTGGGCAACACTGACCAGCTCCCCCTTGATCACATGCACATCCTAATGAGTTCCTGGAAGTGAGAGTGGATCTCACAGAGCTCCTGCCTACCTCGCTCTGCCCCTCCCAGGCCAGGCCTGTCCAGTGCCTGATGCCCCACAAGGCCCAACACGTGATTTGGAGATGGACGGCTGGCTTGCAGCCTGCAGGTGAGGCCGAGAGGGCAGAGACCTGGGCAAGCAGTGAAATAGGCAGACACATTCAGCAGGAGAGAGGCCTGCTACAGTCCTCGTCATCCAGCCACACGGGCCAAAACACATGCTCACCAGTTCCAGAACTGCTTCTTTCCAAAATAGGTTCTGGGTTCGTACGTATACAGTTTCAGGAGAATCTCTATGATATAGAGAACAAGGAAGACCCATTCTGCATAGGAAATGAAGGGGTTTTTCTCATCCAGAGCGATGAAGATGGCATTTAGAAGAATGACGACATCATAAACCCATACAAAAAGTCTGCAAGAGGAGATGAAGAAGCGACCCCGTCATCAAGTGTTTCGAAAAGAACACATTCAAAACCTTACCTTGTGATGTGGCTTCCCAGCATGTGATGACTGTACCCCGCACCCCAGAAAGCACACCTAGTCTGGGGTCCTTGACTAGCTCTAGGAAGCATGGCAGAAGGAAGCCTAATCTAAAAGCCTGTCCTTTTCTAAGGTTGGACATGGTGTATTCACAGCTTTTCCCAGGCTTCCTTGGGAAACCAAGAGCAGTGAGCAGGGAACTGACTGATGGCTTCACTGATGAAACACATTCAGTCTAGACCAGATTCCTCTGCTTTTAAGACTACTTCAGAGAAAATGTCCCGTTCTCACGTGCCTGTGCCGAACCATCTTCTGGACCAGGAGGCTTGCAGGCGACTGGTACACCCGTGGCATCCAGGTTTCCAGGGGGTGTCTCCTGATGTTGATGGTGACCACCTGGATGTTGAGGAGGTCAGCCAACTGTAGAAAACTAATTTTGTCTGCAATGGAAAAGTAACTTCAACACACATGGCCAATACAATACTGAAGCCAAAGGAAAAAGCCAGATCAGCATGGATCCTTGTTTCTGCATTTCACAGGTGAAGACCTGAAGTCTCAAAGGGTGAAGACCCAAGGCCAAGGAGCCAGCGAGTGGCTGCTTCCCACCTGTCCTCACGCAGACCTCAGCCAGCCCAAACATGATTTTGCTACTTTTCAGATGCCACTGCCTCACTTCCTGCCATTTGTACATCGCTCTCAGCGTTTCCAAAATTTAAGAAATTACCTTGGGGGAGAGCAGGAGGTCGAGGACAGACAGGGCCCACAGCTGCCCAGGGCCCACCCTGGAGGAGCCCTGCCTAGAGGAGAAGGGTCCCCTTCGAGTGTCCACTCATAAGAACCAGGGCGGTGGGGCTGGCCCTATGCGTCCAGATATTCCCAAGCTTCATCCCCTCTGTTTTTGAGAATTCTCCTTTGAATTCTGGTCTTCACTTCTCCTCACAAGGAATACCACTACTTTCTTTCTTGGCCTTTGTAGGTAGGCAGATCTTTTGCACAAAGATCTGCATGGGCACTTTCTAGAAAGTGATGCAGTAGCACCGAAAAACACCTCCTCCTGGCTCACACCATTCACGGGACAGAACACCTGAGCAAGCCATGCCAGGGAAAGTGTGTTGGTGTGCTCCATGTTTGTCCTGCACAGTGGAACAGTAAGCTAAGAGCCACCTTATTTGTCAGTCCAGAACCTGTCCATCCCAGAAGCCATCACAACGAGAAAAGCGCTTCATTGCCAGTGTTGGGAAACAGCTATCAACAGACTGACTGCTGACCGTAAGCTAAGAAATGTTGCTTTGTGTATCTCTTTTCTGGGTGAGTAGAAGGTACCCAAGTCTTTCACCAATACCTCACTACCTCTGACAGTGGCTCCCAAAAGGCCCCATTCTGTGTTTGGAATACCTCACCTTTTTAGAGCAACCCAGGAATCTGCTTGACAGAAGGAATAGCAAAGGAAGTTTGTAAAGCCCTAAAGATTCACCCACACGTTCAGAGTCCCAGTCACCTAGAAATAACAAAGGTGGCAAATCATCAAAGAAGAAGTCTCAAAAACAGAGGGGATGAAGCTCAGGAATATCTGGACTGATGGCCAGCCACACCACCCTGGTTCTTACGAGTGGACGGTAGACTGGGACCCTTCTCCTCTAGGCAGGGCTCCTCCCAGGGTGGGCCCTGGGCAGCTGTGGGCCCTTTTCTCAGCCCCCTGCTCTTCCTAAGATAAGTTCTTGAAATTTAGAAACTCTGAGAGCAATGCACAGAATCATTTCAGTTACATTGAATCTGGTTTGAAAAATTGGGACTTGGATTTTTATATGCCTTTTTTATTTCATTTCATTTTTTTTTATACCAAAGTATTGAGGCCAAAAGTGAAAAAGCTTAGCCCCATACACAGATTGAGAGGCCCCATGCTCAGCATTGTCCCGTGAAGCCTGTTGGCCTTCTCTCACCTGAAGCAGAGCCCAGCCCTGGCACACCACATGGCATAGCCCTGCGGTGCCCAGGGGAAGGACCAAGGCACTCTGTTCAAGTCTGAGAAGCCTGAGAAGCCTGGCCTTCCGAGCGGACAGCGGGACCATGACACCAGGCTGGCCGCTGAGGAGACAAAGGCTCCCTATCAGGGCCTGTTATCCTGCAGCTTCTGGCAAAGGCCTCCATCTTGGATCCAGCATCACTAAGGATACTGGCGTCATCCATTTAATGCTGTCTGTCTTGTCATACATTTCTCTTTGTGGGTTTGACTTCTCCCACAAATTGCAGAAAACCATTACCGTTTCCTTCCTTCTTAATGGAGTCTTAATTAAACCTATGGGTCTAGAGGACTAATTTAGAGTCCTCGTCCCATCTGAATTTACAATTATAATCTTGCTGTCCTATAAGACCTTCTAATTTCCAATAGTTATTTGTTTGCTCCAGTCCATGGCCTCGATGTCTGGAGCCCATCTCAGCAGCTCAGGGGGCGGGCAGGACCCCACCCTGGATCGGACACCCTTCACCACAGAGCACATCACATGCACCCATGCTGACTCAGACCAGGAGACAGAGCCACACAATTGGGGTGTGGGAGGGAAACAGAGCACCCAGGGGAGCTCCGCACAGACACAGGGGTTGTGCGATCTGCACACAGGCAGTGGCCGTGGCTGCAAGTCCATTTTTCCTCTCCTCAAGTTTCCCATGAGCTGACATTAAAGAAAACAAACTTATTTGACTATCTACTGGCTGCTGGTTGACCCATTCCTTTAGCTGCCCCTCCTTACCCCTGCCACCCACAATGGTGAGAGCCTGGGGGAGAGGAAGGCCAGAGGCCAAGGCGTCTTACCCACGAGCCCCTTCTGTTCCTCATCACAAATCCTCAGAAGGAGCTCCAGGTGGGAACTGCTGATGTCTGGTGCCACGACCTTGACCAGCTGCTTCCACTGGGCCTCCTTTACCACAAACTCCGTTCCCACCTTGACTTTCAGAATGTTGAAAGCCGCTACCATCTTGTGACGTTTCAGGTATGCCAGTTTGCGAATCTCGTTCTTTATAAAACAGAATTGTGTTTTTTAAGAGAAAGATTCCCAAATGCCTCATTTCTTTAAACATTTCAAAGTCATTGGCGAGCCAAAGAGAAATCACCGATGGGTCTGCTAAGCAACAAGGTATGGAATCCCTGCCCAGCTCCAGGTAAGTGTAGCTGATCCCTGTCTGCAGAAACAGACCTCATCTTACCGAGTTTAAATGCAGGAGACCAAGAAGCATAATCTATGTGGAGAGCAGCAGGAGGCAGCAGGTCCAAACTCCACTCTGCCCAGGAGGAAGGGAGATTCCAGAAAGGAAGGAAATGGGCTTTGTTGCTGAGAGAGAGGAAGATAGAGGAAACAAAGACAGATAGTCCAGTGAGGTAAGGAGAAGGGAGCCGTGGACTGGGTAAGAGAAAGAAAAGTGGTGGAGAGAGACAAGGGCCAGAGCAGGGTGGACAGTGGAGCCTGCCTGGAGTTGCCACCTGCCCAGCCTCAGGGAATCCTCCAGAAGGGACAGCTTGAGCAGCAGTCCTCAGCTGGTCACCTGCTGGCACCCCTAGGCTCCACTTCCTATAGGCAGGTTACCCAACCAAGTGATGACCACCTGATTGATTACCCAGCTAGACAGTAAATCCTTAAGGGGCTAGGCTGTGTCTTAATCATCAACATGTGAATCATCTTTGACTCCACAGAAGTTTGTATAATGCAGGGCACATACAGCACATGTAAGATCTGCTTGCTGGCTGAAGCCTGGGGGTGGGAGACGCACACAATAGTCCTGTCCAGCAGTCAAGGGAGGACAGTCAGAAGTAGGAGGCTCCTTGAGAGGCCCTGCTTTGGGGTCAGGAGCAGCTGAGGGTCCCACTGTGCATGGGACAGGTCATACACCTTCGAAGCTAAATCATAACACACAGCCCCACCACCCACTTCCCCTTAGCGCAATTATTTGAGTTTTCTAAATTTGATTTGCCCCCCCATGGGAAAGTGCCTAAGGAATGAAAAAATCAAAACAGAATAGAAAGCCACAAGCTACTATTTCCTTAAGGAAAATCCATCTCTCTGTCTAACTAAATTTACAACATAAAAACAGTGCAGGTGGGGAGCAGTGGAGTAGTGGAGAAGCTGTTTGAGTTATCCCTGTGGATTCCAGGTTGTAAATAAAACATCACCTGCCCAAGTACTCAGAGGCTTCTGACCACCCAACACCTCCAGAAGTTCTGCAAAAACACAAATCAACAGGAAGATACCAGGGCAAAAAGTGTTGGCTTTAAGTTTCTGTTTCTGTTTGAGGAAAAGGATTAGGCAGCTTGGGAAATATCTTCAGGCCTCAATCATGCAGAAAACAAGGAGCCACGAGCAATTTGAGGAGTTAGAAGCCCAGACTTGCCATTGCCCACCTATTTGGACACTACCTCACCACCACTGGTGAGGGAAGACAGCAAGACACCAACTTAGTCTTCAGACTCGCCCAAGTGCAAAGAAAAAGGACCCTTTCCAATATTCGCAGAGGCACTGAACAACCTCCCTGCCACTGTGCCTGTCATAGAGCCTGTCCCCACCTGGATCCCTAACTCATGCAAGTTACCTTTAAGTGCTTCCGGTAATTGTTGTAGACCACAGCCAGAAAGACGGACATAAAGATGTAGGTGTTGATGATGATGTACGCAATAAAGTAGAGTGAATACCACCAGTTGAAGTTATAGGCAGGCATCCTGGAGGGAAAAAAATAATTTCATGGTTTTTCATACCCTCGGTATACATGAAAAGTTGACCTGAGGTGACACCCCACACTGACAAGCCACGTGCCACAGACACAGGAAAGCCCCGCACTCACTCTCCATGTGAAGGGATCTCAAGTGGTTGCCATCCCTAATGCTATACAGCCTGCTCCGAACTTTCTGAAATTCCTAGTGCTTTATAGAGCTGCCAAGCTTCAAAGCATGTAGGACCTTGGAGATACCCATCCCTTCACCCACTTCACAATGAGAAAGAAAATGAAGGTCCAGAAAGGAGAGCAAATTTCCCAGGACAGGTGGAGTCTGAAGAGGGGCTTGAGTTTATACCCACAGTTCTGAAGGGACATCAAGCTGCCTTGCTGGGGGAGCCAGAGAATTTTCGAACTGTTAATCATCCCACTGGCTGGCCCTCCCTGGTGTCGCAGCGGGTTAAAGCACAGCACTAAAAAGCTAAAGCCACTACCGCATGAGTTCGATCCTGCCCCGGAGGTGACCACATGGCACTGCAGACCTCTCCTGGCCCGCCCGCTGCCCCCCTCAGCAGTGTGCTTCGTCAGTCAACCTGTTCTACTCCCCACTCTGTCTCTGGTGAAGCCTCTCACCGCCCCTGCACTTCTGTCTTGTACCCCAGTTCTGTATGCACAAATAAATAAATCTTTTAAAAAAAAAAGGCGCCTTTGACAGAAATTGGTTTTCATCCAGGAGGGGATGCTGGAGCTGCGGGCATGGTTCACCTCCCTTACGTTTTGCCAGAGTGAGCAACAGCCAAGAGCAGGTTGATGTGAGGATCACACAAGGAACCAATGACAGGAAAACAGCCCCTTGCCCAAAGCGCAGCACTGGATGAGATGGGATTGACATTTGCTAGACATTTGTGAGTGTTCTGTGTTCACCAGAGACCTAAAGAGCTCTCTACTCAGCATAGCACTGGTTAGTAGTTCACCTCCATGAACAAGATAAATCCATAACACCAAGGGAAAGAGCCATTAGGAAAAAAAAAAAAACCTATGATAATTTCCTTCTAAGTTAGCATGCATGTCTGGAGGACATTGTGTGTGTGTGTTTTGGGGAGGAAGGGCGGGGGGTGGGGTGACAACAAGTAATCTTTACATTTCTTGCCTGTTTTATTTAGCCAGAAATCCTCATCAGTGCTCAGGAGAAAAAGCCAGGATTCCTGTACTAAGAGGGCTTAGGTTTTTAATAAAACTCAAAGAAAATCCAAAATAGAAAGTAGGCTCCAGTATTTCAAAGTTTATCTCTAAATATGTATGCTGTTACTTTCAGTGTTTTAAAAATCCACCAAAACTGAGTTTTAAACAGAGGGGGTTGGCCATCATGAGTGCATGTGCAGTATTCAAATTTTTGCAACAAACCTAAACAAGCAGGATACATCACTACATTTCCTCTCCGCCTTGCTAGTGTTAGGAGGCAACTGTTCTTAGCAAGCTGAATTGTTATGGAACCGTGTTTACAAATTGGTTGACCCACGTACATGACATCAGGGCTGTTTGCAGTGGTGACCAGCACATAGAGGTCAAAAGCTATCTCTAGGATGTTGGTGAAGTAGGGTGATCCATCCACTGTTTTAAGGCCCCTAAGGATGAATCAAAAACAGAGTGAAAACCCCACACACAAAAATGAAATTGCAGTTGCCAACACTCTTTTCCCCTTTCAAGAACATTCCCGGATTGTTTGAACATCAGACAGCATCTGATGAGAGACTGTGCCACCAACATAAAAGAATTCACAGGTAGAAACTTCCAGAACAGCATGCTCACCTGTCCCCAAAGAGCTTTAAAGCCATAAGGGAGAATATCAGCACACTGAATATAAACAAGAGAAAAACATAGAGGATGTCTGGCAGAGTGTTCCGGATGCTTCGAAAAGCCCTTCGGATCTGGGGAGACAAAATTTAATTTTGTCTTCAAGAAATCAGCTTGGATTTTCTGCAAAAGCCAAAAGCAAGTTCTCATGTATCTTGATCATCTCCTTACCTGACGACTTTCAGGGAAGTTGATTAGGAACACTGGCCTTAAGACCCTTGACCACCGAACGCTGTGGATCTTGACAGCTTCCAGGGACCCGTAGATAATGAGGTCAATCAAGGTCAGCTATGAGATAGTGGGCCGAAATGTCAGCTTCAGCCGGGGACCCCCTCCTCACCAAGTGGTGGAAACTGACAACAGATGGCTCAAAGGAAAAGAGTATCAAGCAGGAAGGTGTGGAGGTGTGGAGACGGAGCCTCCGTGACTTCGAAGGACCCTGGTTCGGGCACGTTGGCTGCTTGCCAACATGCTCATCTTGAGGCACTCTTAGCTACTGTCCATTATAGCAGTTTCAGAGTACATCACCCTGCCTCACTGGGCATAACTGTTTAGTATATATATACCTCCAGATTTTTCTCTGAATGTGTAACCCATTTTTCCCTTTTTTAATTTTTAACAACTTTCCTATAAACTGTTCCTTTGCCTTACAAATTATCTCCCTGATAATAAACACAGATGTGCCTTTAATGCTATTTTCAAGGGCTGCCTGGATGGGCTACCTTTTCTTTAACACACCCCTAACTGTCAGAAAATCCATTGTGGCTAATCTTTTCAACATTATGAACAGCTCAGCCATGGCTAATCTGTGTTAAAATCTTTGAACACATTTTTCTTTCCTAGTGAAAATTCCCAGGGGTGGAGTCTAGGATGCTAACGTGTACATGCAGGTTACTTCTAACTGCCAAACTGCCTTCCAGAACACAACTCATGTCTGTGGGGCAGAAACTGTTTTTTCTCGATCTCACTAACACTGTTTTATAGGTAAACACATGCCCCTTGTCGTTGCTTTAGTTGCTGTTTCTTAATTAGCAGTGAAACTTTTTTTAAACGTGCACCATTATTATTTTAAGATATTCAAATTGCTGCATTTTGTTTGTTCTTCAGCTGTGGTTTGCTTGGAGCTGTGCTGATGGTGCTTGTATCCAAATCTGTCAGTGTTGCTGCAACCATGTAAGTCTATGGGGTCCTCTTTCTGCAGTGTCTGCTTTGACCACAAATTCTTAATGGCACTAGAATGAACACTCACCACTATGGTTACCATGATGCAGATGTTTTTTGTATCCTTCCAGAAAACCATCTGCGGAGTGACTTTTGCAAAATGCAGGAGTCTCCCAAAAAATGCAGCCAGACAGAGCACTTCTGCTAGTGAGGTAGCCTGCAGGCAGAACACAGAGACTAAGCACAGTGCCTGGCCATGGAGCTTTGGTTCTCCTCTAACTCCCTGAATACCACCATTAAGAATTAGCGATGTTGGGCCCTCCCTGGTGGCGCAGTGGGTTAAAGCACTGCACTGAGAAACTAAAGCCACTTCCGCATGAGTTCGATCCCCGCCTGCCCCGGAGGTGACCACATGGTGTGGCAGACCTCTGCTGACCCGCCCGCTGCTCCCCTCAGCAGTGTACTTCATCGATCTGCCTGTTCTGCTCCCTGCTCTGTCTCTGGTGAATCCTCTCACCCTCCGCATCTCTGGCCTGTACCCCAGCTCTGTACAAATAAATAAATAAATCTTTAAAAAAAAAAAAAAAAGAATTAGCGATGCCCCTTAATTTTACTGCAGGTTGCAGCAAAATTCTTTGCTGGTTGGAATGGTTTCTTCCTCTAAAAAGGAAGCCTGCCCGGAAGCCACACATCCCATAAGCAAAACTGGCAGGGCTTCCTGGGAAGGGCTGAGTCAGCAGACAGAAGACCCAAAATACACTTCCCCAGGAAAAGGGAGAGCAGAAGCAGGCATGTCTATGCTCTCAAGCTCCCCATGTTCACGTTCAGAATAGAAGTTCAGTTTCTCCAGTGGTAGAATAAATCCACAAAGATGTATTTCAACGTGGTGGGTCACTCCTTAGGCATCATGGTCGACAAGCTATCTGTTAAAGGCCCGGAGAGTAAACACTGTGGGCTTTGCAAGTCATTCCTTCCTCTCGCATCTACTGTCAGAAGCAAGAGCAGTGTTTAGTCAGTAATTAGCATGAGCATTCTGTAGTAGCTGGCTAGTTTATGTATTACTCAGAATGACTTGTGATCAGCTACTGAGCACCAACAAAGACTCTAAACAACTCTGACTACGATAAAGCTAAAAATGTGACAAGTCTAGCACTGTATTACCGGATTATCTATTTGCCATTAAATCAATGTGCTTTCAAAGCCTTCTTTAAATATCCTATTTGATCCTGTGCAAAGACCAAGACTTTCACTTAAAGTCAGCAGGCACAATTCTTCCAACCCTCAGTAATAAAAATAAAATCAAATTCACATTTATTGAAATTTGAGGCACAGTACCAAATCATCCATAGCCACCTCCAGTTAGCCATTCAGGTTGTAATGCTTACCAAGAAAGGCAGTGGAAACAATGCGGGCTCCTCAAACAGGGCGAGGGAAAGATCGACACAGATGAAGAAGTATGTGGTGGCTCGCATTGCCCAGTGGTTATAAAAATAGTAAAGTCTGAAGAGGAAAAACATGAAGTAATTACAAATGAAGAATAGGAGTTAAATAGCTATCAGATTTCCCAGTAGAAGAGCAGTGGCGAGCCCTCCCTGGCTGCTCAAGGGGTTAATGAGCAGCACTATGAAGCTATCCACAGCCACTGCAGCACAAGTTTGATCACCGACCAGGGAGGTGACCCACATGATGCAGCAGACCTCTCCTGACCTGCCTGCTGCTCCCCTCAGCCGTGTATTTCAGTAGATCTGCCTGCTCTGCTCCCCACTCTGTTTCTGCTACACCTTTAGCATATACTCCATTTATTGTATGCATAAATAAATAAAATAAATATTTAAAAAGAAAGAAGAGCAATGACAGGTAATATACAGTTACAGTTGTGACCACACTTCCTTTACATTCTGAGGAGCAAGGGGCAGGATCAGAATAAGCCATACTACAGAACACTCATAGAAAAAAAAACAAACCCAAGGCTATGATCATATCCCAAAATACATTCTCTCAGTAGTGTTTAACAGTCACAAGGTAGGACTAGAACATTCCTTACTGGGTGGGTGTGAGAATAAGAGGATGCTTTGGAGCACCTAAACAGAGTGAACCCCCACTTTAAGTGCCCTGCTAGTATGTGCAATGGCAGCCTGACCTGTCTGCAAATGTGCATCCTCCTATCTCGCCATGGTAGACTTGGAGGATCTTGGGGCCCTGTGATTCACTTCCTGGTGGGAGAGGACAGGGCAGGGCCCCCAATCTGCTCAGCAGGATGCAGGGATAAGGCATGTGCAGCTTTGGGAGGAACTAAAGCTCCACCCTGATCATGCTTTTCCCTTATTCTGAGCCAAACCCTTGGTCTCAGTTCCACCCTCAGGGGGTGAGAGAGAAAAATCTGAATTCTCATGAAGAGATCAAATGTACGATCCATGCCAACAAGGCACAGAAAGAGAAAGAACAAGTGTTCTTTTCACTTCGGCAACTCTAAGAGGACATCTGTGTCTAAGAAGAAAAGACAGTGACATGTTTTAGCTTGATGCCGAGTTCCTGTCCCTGATGGTGTTTATTTACTCATTATCTGTCCTCAAGATATTTAGTGAATGCTCCCCTGAGTGTGAAACACCATGCTCTTACAATTTAACCAGAAATGCATTGGATTTTATCCAAATCTATGAGCCATCCCCAAGATAGCTCTCAACGAATTTGTAGAAACAATGTCTTGGGTTTGAGTTCAACTTCGAGAACATGAAATGCTGAGAACAGGTAGTTCTTCAAGACAGTTCCACACTCTCCTTACCTGATGGCCTGAGGAGATGTTTCAAATGGAACATTTCTGTTGTACTGGGCATCGGAAACATAGGCTGCCGCCAGGAGAAGGTCCTGTCCCATTGGGAGAAAGGAAGTGAAGACAAAGTCAGAGCAAGGAAGGGCATTTTCTTTGAGATTTGTAAAGATGTCTCAAGTGTATGGAAACTCCCTTTCACTCCTCCCCAACCTCACTCTGAAGTAATCAATAGGAGGAGGCCAGATGGAGGATCCAGAAGCTCTCCTGGGCAGAAAGGCTCCTGCCGTGGAGACCAGCTGTGCCACACTAAACTGTCCTTATTCAAATACAAGCTCTTGGACAGGAATGAACAGGAAAGCACCAACTAGTATATATGCGTGTAATTAACAGTGTCCATCCATCCATATTTTGGACTATATACATATAAACACACACAGACAAAACTGTATATGGGCTACTTGAAGGGAAGTGAGAAGGATCTTAAAGGATTATTTCAACAACTAAATGATTTTCTTTCTTGGTCAGAACAAAAGTTTTGAGCCTATCTCCTCCTCAAAGTATGACCCTGCTCTGTACATACACGTATTTTAAAATAATGAAATTGCTTTCATATAATTCAAAGCTTACTTTTTTCACTCAATATGTGTCTGGTTTTCCCCCCCCCCCCAATAATAGTGTGTATATAGAGAGTCACTCAACCTTTTTTTTTAACAAAATCACCTTCAGTTAGTTTTCTTTCCTTCCATTTTAAATACATTGAATATTTTTAAATAAGTTACACACATAGATGTGTGCCATAAGAGCATTTTAGTACAGAGTATAACTTGTAGGCGAAAGATATGTACATTTTCTATTTTGATAGGTGCTACCAAATTGCCTTTCCAAACTTTATTTTATATGCCTCAAAAATAATACATGAGCATATATGTTTTTTTCCCTTCTCACCAACATTAATACAATTTTAAATGGTTGATAATATCCTATCAACTAGAGGAGCAGCCTGTGATTTTAGGTAACAGCAGAAGGAAAAACAACCCAACCATCCAAGTTACCTACTCAAAACAGAGGACATCTTCCTGCCTGGATAGGGATGGAAATCTATTAGTTAATTAAGCAAGTCAATTTTGGAAATGCAAAAAGTATTCCAAGAAATCAAAAGATTTCAAATTTTATATTTAATTTTCACATCAAACATCCATGTAGAAATATTCTCTAAATTTATTTCCTATATCACATGACACATTCACTTATTCATACTGCAGCTGTACTACATTAAAAACACAGTCCTAGTTTAAAAGTCCTTTTAATGTTTTACCAAAGTAGATATATAGATTGCAAATAAATACATAAAAGGATGCTCAATATCATTGGTCATTAGGGAAGTGAAAATTTAAATCATAATGAGACACTACTACATATCTAACTAATGACCAACCAACAAGTGTTGGCAAGGATGTCCAAAACCAAAGAAAGTCAACATATAAAAAAATAACTACAGACCAATTTTCCTAATGAATATAGATACAAAGAAATGGAAAGATATTCCTACTCACAGAGTAGAATAATTAAATATTGTCAAAATGGCCATCCTGACCAAAGCAATATACACATTCATTGCAATCCCTATCTGAGTTTTAATGGCATTCTTACCACTGAACTTCATATGGAATAATAAAAGGCCCTGAATAACCAAAGAATTCTTACCAAAAAAGAGGAAAAATGAGGGCATTGCACTTCCAAACTTAAAATATACTACAAAGCTATAAGAATCAAATAGGATGGTACTAGAACAAAAACAGACACACAAACCAATGGAATAGAATTAAGAGTCCAGAAATAAGCTTACATTTATATGGTCAGTTAATCTATGATCAAAGTGCCAAGAATATAAAATGGAGCAAGGAAATATTATTTAATAAATGGTGTTGGGAAAATTTGACAGTCACATGCAAGAGAATGAAACTAGGCCACTGTCTCATACTATACACAAAGATAAACTCAAAATTGACAAAAGACTTAGATGAAAGACCTGGAACCATTAAATATATAAAAGAAAATGTAGACAAAACACTCCATGAGAGGCTACAGAGATGTCTTTGGGGATTTTTCTCCAGCATCAAGGAAAACAAGAGAGACTACAAACAACTGGGACTACTACATAAGCTTCTGCACAGCAAAATAAACCACCACTAAAAGAGGAAGAAACCCCAATGAATGGGAGAAAATATTTATGCTTTATATATATGACAAGGGGCTGCTATCCACGATCTGCAAAGCACTCACACAACTTGATAAAGAGAAAACAACCTAATCAGAAGAGGGCAGAAGAGTCAAAGAGTAACTTCTCCAAAAAAGACATATAGATGGCCAACAGGCATATGAAACAAAATGCTCACCATCAGTTATCATCAGGGAAATGCAAGTCAAGAGCACAATCGGTTATGACCAGGGAAACACAAGCCAAGACCAAAACCTATAAATGCTGGTGATATTGTGGAGAAAAAGAGTTCTCATATATGTTACTGGTAAGCTTCTTTGCTCAGCTTGTACACAAAATCAAATGCAAAACCCCTAGTTTAGCATTAGGGGGTGCCGCAATTGGCCTCCCATCTCAACCTTTATCTCCCTTCCACTATAGGCGCCCTCCTCTCTGCTGGCCTCGTTATCCACACTCCAACACCAGTCCTACTCTGTGCCTGAACTCATAATTCCCTAAAGCCAAGAGTAACCCTTCCATTTTCCTTCATACTGTCCCTCCTCAGATTTCACTTTCTCCATGAAGACTGGCAATTTCCATTTCTATATGGAAAGACTGCAGGGACAGCTGAGTTGTGAAGTATATCTTGCACAGTCTAAAGAAAGAGACAGCTTCCACAGGTCAGTTGAAGGCATTGCAGTCGTGGCAAGAAGAATGCGCGGGGATAACTCAGAGTCAGCATAAACACTGCCTGTCCCTCCATGCAAAATGACCAACGACCTGCAAGCCAGGACAGCAAAGACATGTTTTGCTTGGCCCAGAGAATACTTCATGGATACTGGCTGCAAGTTCAAATTTTTTTTAAAACTGGAGCTTACACAAAAATTTGAACTTCTGGTTTCTCTTTAAAGACCATAACATCTGGTACTTTTATTTTTATTTCAGTTAGTTTTCGTACCCACCCAGCTACTTAGTCACCTGAACAAATATTTGTTGTTTTCCAAATTCTGTGGGTCAGCCAGCTGTTCTTCTAGGCTGGGCCAACATGGCTGCTCTCTACAAATCACTCACATGTCTCAGCCAGTGCCTCACACAGCAGGCTAGTCTGGCTCTTTCACAAGCCACAGGGCTCCAAGATCATCCGAGAGTAAGCCCCCATGTCCAGGTATTCAGCACACCTCTGACTGTGTCCCATCTGCTACCATCTCATTGGCCAAAGCAAGTCTCATGGTCAGTAGTCTCAAGGGCTGGAAAAATCAACTCCATCTCCTGAGGCAGGCATGGGAAGAGTTGGTGGGTATGTTTGCAATCTATGATAGATAGCTGTGTGGCCTCAACCAATTGTAGGTGGACAGCTGTGCTCTTCTTAGGGCAGGGGACATGGCCTCTTGGTCACCATACGCACCAGTCCTCTCACCAACTGAATCTTTCCTCTGGTTTCATCTTATTTGATGTCCCCTTTGGGTACTTCAGTTTGTGACTACTTGTAAATAACACTGTTCAAGACCTACCGGTTAATGAATTTTCCTCTTGCAAGGAA
>NW_004567121.1:2110418-2112444 GCF_000260355.1 Condylura cristata
CGCTGCTCCCCTCAGCAGTGTACTTCATCTATCTGCCTATTCTGCTCCCCACTCTGTCTCTGGTGAATCCTCTCACCCTCCGCATCTCTGGACTATACTCCAGTTCGGTATGAATGAATAAATAAATCTTTAAAAAAAAAAAAGAATAAGAAGATTCAAAAGGAAGCATATAAAGGATCCAGAGGTGATCAAAAGATCATAAAGAAACAACCGAGGATTTAGGCTCTCAGTTCTGGCTGTACCTTCAAATTGCTGTTACTGTTGCCCAGGCCACCTCCAGATCAAATACATCAATCTGGGCGTAGTTTCTGAACACAGCTACATTTCTAAAAGCTCTTCAGGTAATTCTAAACAAAGGCAAGATGGAAAATCATTAATGCTGGATTGTTTTTATTTCAAAGCTGAAAGTGTTGCTAAATGCAGTAAAGGAGCGGAATGTCATTTTAGTGGCTTCCAAAAGAAACTCCATGTAGAAAAGGTCCTTTAAGACTAGGATCAATCCTTGAACAACACAGTTGGCCTGCCATATCCACAAGTATGCATCCTTGAATGTGGTACCTAACAATATATAGGGCTGACTCTATGGAATTTCTGTATCTGAGAATATTTGCATCTGTAGGGAGTCCTGAAACCACCCCCCTGCAGATATCAAGAGGCTACTATAGTTCAATTTTAATGGAGTCAGAAGTTTTATGCAAACAATCGACTGCAGGTGTTGGTGACCCTAAGTCCCTTATTATTCAGAGGTCAAAAATACTTGAAAGGAGAGGTAGAAATGCATTTCAGGCAACTAGGCAGTTCTTGTTGAGTGACCCTAGAGCCACTGCTACATAGTTAGCTGGTCACAGTAGCCACCAAGCACCATGATGGGCACCTAGGAAGGAAGGCTCATCTCTATTTTATGACTCACTCAAGTCATTATCACCCAAAATGAGGGCTCTGCTGAGGATTACCTATTGGCACCAGGCTCCTCATCTTTTATGGCTGTCCCCCTCCCGGGGTAGGTCTCTGAAAGACACTGAGATATAAATATCAAATTCCCACCAGCCTGCATTGAGTGAGTCCCATGCAGGATTCAGTCAAAATTCTGGCTCTTTTTTTTTTCTTCCTTTCAGTGTTTTTTGCATTTTTTGGGGTCTCAAATTATCAATCCTTCTGTTATGCAGGCAAAGCATTAAATACATAGAAGGAGCACACTGACAATCTCAAGCTAAAAATTTCTTTGCACAGAAGACGGGCATTAGAGTTAGAGCCATTATTTTGTAGACTGAGGGAAGCAAAGCCTGGTTTGGGTAAGAGCTGAGATAGAATCCTCCCTCTCTTTCTCCTTGATCCACTCTGTTCTACTGGTTCCCCCAGGGGATGGGGACATGGTAGAATCGACCTGTGTGGAGTGGCAAAGTCTCTGGAGAGACCAGCAAGCCAAAGAGGAAAGTCAGTGCACCAGGCAAAGCTCTAGAACCCACACACAAGCAAGCCTGCCTTCGAACTCTCTATAACACCATAGGCCCAGGAAAAGAGGTGGTGGCCATATCACAGCAGCCTGGAGCTGAAGTGACCAGTTCAAGAAGAGGGAGAAAGAACTAGAACATTGCTCACCTCCCACCCACACACAAGAAGGAAAAGCACGTGAATGGGCCTAGAGAATGGGCCTGGAGCCTGGCTGCCAGGGCCGTGGTCCAGGCAGCATGCCACTCCGAAATGGTTGATTTATCTTCCCCATCTCTCAGAAAAGGAAACCCGAGTCTCACTGAGGTGACATCTTGGGATTCTGGTTGAGATTTGGTTAAGATTTCCTGAAGTGGAGCCAAGGCTCCTGCCTAGTTTTCTTCTTTTTGAGTTCCTGTCCAGCGAAAGAAAACAGTGCAAGAGGGACTGTTTGGAAGCTCCAGATTTTCCAAGGAAGCTCAGACTGAGCGAGTGTGGAGCCCACCTACTTCGTCCCCGCAGGAATCCGAGGAGCCTGAGCAGCAGCAGCGCTCCCAGACCCACATCCCACAGCCTTCTTCCCGGGCGTTTCCCTGCT